>NW_026775419.1:12500-20000 GCF_030867095.1 Alligator mississippiensis
ATTGTAGATGTGGCACCCGGCCCAGCCACCGGGGCAAACCACCAAAAGTGTCCGCCCTCCTGGATCGAAGGGTCGGACAAAGCCCATTTCAAAAACCTCATACGGACTTCCAGGCCTCTCCGGCGGGCCCAGGTCAACCGCTCGCCCCCCAGCAGCGAAATTTTTTTCTAAGTCCCACGCCGGACACCAGGTCAACACGGCTCTCTGGCAGGAGAAGCCCGCCGCTCCCGAGGAAGCGCCCCCGGCTTGCCCTGAACGCCGTAAGGGAGGGCGGCAGGTCACCGGGGCGAAACCGGAGCGGTGGCCGGTCTCCTGGAACTCTCCCCCGGCCTGGCCCGCCGGGCCGCTCCCGGCCGGAGCTCCCACGTTAACCGCTCCCAACGCAACCGAGCAGAAGTTTTCCAAGTCCCACGGCGGACACCAGGTCCTCCCGGTTCCCCGTCAGGAGAGCCCCGCCACTCCTGGGGAAGCAAGCACCGCTGCCTGCCCGACCTCCGAGCCCATCACCGGGGGGGGGGGCGGGAGCCGGAATCGCGGGCCAGAGCCTGGAACTCTCGCACGGCCAGGCCCGCCGGATCGGGGCACGCTGCCTCCACGCTCGGTTGACAAGGCAGCGCGGCACGGTTCTTTTGCCCCGGAGGTTCCTCTGACCGACTTTCTGGAACCGAACATGGGCATTTAGGGTCCTGAAAACCGAGTCCCCCAAAATCTCCGCGAACCTTTCTTGGCAATATTGTAGATGCGGCACCCGGCCCAGCCACCGGGGCCAACCGCCGAAAGTGTCCGCCCTCCTGGAGCGAAGGCCCGGGCAAGGCCCGTTTGAAAAACCTCATACGGACTTCCGGAGCGCGAGCCCGGGCGCCAGGTCGACCCAGGGCCGACCTCCCGGGCCCCAGAGAGGCACGTCTCCGCCGCGGAAGCCGCCTGATGCCCGCGCCGAAGGCCCCCGGGCCCGCCCGGCCTCCGCGCAGGGCACCGGGGAGAAGTAGGAATCGTGGCCGGGCTCCTGGAACTCCTGCCCGGCCTGCCCCGCGGAAGCATGCCGGGTTCTCCCGCCGCGCCGTGCAGGTTCTTCCGCCCCTCGCCGGGGTAGCCGGGCTCCAACCGCTGGGCCCCGCAGCCTGGAAGGGCCCCTGCGAGTCGCCCCCCGGCCTGCACGCCCGCCGTGCAGTCGACCGGGTCGAAGCCGGAATCGCGGCCGGGTTCCTGGAACTCTCGCCCGGCCTGCCCGCCCGGCCCGCCCCCCGGGCCGGGGCTCCAGTCGACTTGGAGCCAAACTCGGTTTTGACCCCCTCCTGCAGCACGGTCCGGCCCCGGAGGTTCCTCCGTCCGACCTCCTGGAACCCAAGATGGGCATCCAGGGTCCCGAAATCCGTGTCCCCGAAAATCTCCGCGAACCTTTCCTGGCAATATTGTAGATGCGGCACCCGGCCCAGCCACCGGGGGCAACCGCCGAAAGTGTCCGCCCTCCTGGAGCGAAGGCCCGGGCAAGGCCCGTTTCAAAAACCTCATACGGACTTCCGGAGCCCGAGCCCCGGCGCCAGGTCGACCCAGGGCCGACCTCCCGGGCCCCAGAGAGGCTCGTCTCCGCCGCGGAAGCCGCCCGCCGCCCGCGGCGAAGGCCCCCGGGCCCGCCCGGCCTCCGGGCAGGGCACCGGGGAGAAGTAGGAATCGTGGCCGGGCTCCTGGAACTCCTGCCCGGCCTGCCACGCGGAAGCATGCCGGGTTCTCCCGCCGCGCCGTGCAGGTTCTTCCGCCCCTCGCCGGGGTAGCCGGGCTCCAACCGCTGGGCCCCGCAGCGTGGAAGGGCCCCTGCGAGTCGCCCCCCGGCCTGCACGCCCGCCGTGCAGTCGACCGGGTCGAAGCCGGAATCGCGGCCGGGTTCCTGGAACTCTCGCCCGGCCTGCCCGCCCGGCCCGCCCCCCGGGCCGGGGCTCCAGTCGACATGGAGCCAAACTCGGTTTTGACCCCCTCCTGCAGCACGGTCCGGCCCCGGAGGTTCCTCCGTCCGACCTCCTGGAACCCAAGATGGGCATCCAGGGTCCCGAAATCCGTGTCCCCGAAAATCTCCGCGAACCTTTCCTGGCAATATTGTAGATGCGGCACCCGGCCCAGCCACCGGGGGCAACCGCCGAAAGTGTCCGCCCTCCTGGAGCGAAGGCCCGGGCAAGGCCCGTTTCAAAAACCTCATACGGACTTCCGGAGCCCGAGCCCCGGCGCCAGGTCGACCCAGGGCCGACCTCCCGGGCCCCAGAGAGGCTCGTCTCCGCCGCGGAAGCCGCCCGCCGCCCGCGCCGAAGGCCCCCGGGCCCGCCCGGCCTCCGGGCAGGGCACCGGGGAGAAGTAGGAATCGTGGCCGGGCTCCTGGAACTCCTGCCCGGCCTGCCACGCGGAAGCATGCCGGGTTCTCCCGCCGCGCCGTGCAGGTTCTTCCGCCCCTCGCCGGGGTAGCCGGGCTCCAACCGCTGGGCCCCGCAGCGTGGAAGGGCCCCTGCGAGTCGCCCCCCGGCCTGCACGCCCGCCGTGCAGTCGACCGGGTCGAAGCCGGAATCGCGGCCGGGTTCCTGGAACTCTCGCCCGGCCTGCCCGCCCGGCCCGCCCCCCGGGCCGGGGCTCCAGTCGACTTGGAGCCAAACTCGGTTTTGACCCCCTCCTGCAGCACGGTCCGGCCCCGGAGGTTCCTCCGTCCGACCTCCTGGAACCCAAGATGGGCATCCAGGGTCCCGAAATCCGTGTCCCCGAAAATCTCCGCGAACCTTTCCTGGCAATATTGTAGATGCGGCACCCGGCCCAGCCACCGGGGGCAACCGCCGAAAGTGTCCGCCCTCCTGGAGCGAAGGCCCGGGCAAGGCCCGTTTCAAAAACCTCATACGGACTTCCGGAGCCCGAGCCCCGGCGCCAGGTCGACCCAGGGCCGACCTCCCGGGCCCCAGAGAGGCTCGTCTCCGCCGCGGAAGCCGCCCGCCGCCCGCGGCGAAGGCCCCCGGGCCCGCCCGGCCTCCGGGCAGGGCACCGGGGAGAAGTAGGAATCGTGGCCGGGCTCCTGGAACTCCTGCCCGGCCTGCCACGCGGAAGCATGCCGGGTTCTCCCGCCGCGCCGTGCAGGTTCTTCCGCCCCTCGCCGGGGTAGCCGGGCTCCAACCGCTGGGCCCCGCAGCGTGGAAGGGCCCCTGCGAGTCGCCCCCCGGCCTGCACGCCCGCCGTGCAGTCGACCGGGTCGAAGCCGGAATCGCGGCCGGGTTCCTGGAACTCTCGCCCGGCCTGCCCGCCCGGCCCGCCCCCCGGGCCGGGGCTCCAGTCGACATGGAGCCAAACTCGGTTTTGACCCCCTCCTGCAGCACGGTCCGGCCCCGGAGGTTCCTCCGTCCGACCTCCTGGAACCCAAGATGGGCATCCAGGGTCCCGAAATCCGTGTCCCCGAAAATCTCCGCGAACCTTTCCTGGCAATATTGTAGATGCGGCACCCGGCCCAGCCACCGGGGGCAACCGCCGAAAGTGTCCGCCCTCCTGGAGCGAAGGCCCGGGCAAGGCCCGTTTCAAAAACCTCATACGGACTTCCGGAGCCCGAGCCCCGGCGCCAGGTCGACCCAGGGCCGACCTCCCGGGCCCCAGAGAGGCTCGTCTCCGCCGCGGAAGCCGCCCGCCGCCCGCGGCGAAGGCCCCCGGGCCCGCCCGGCCTCCGGGCAGGGCACCGGGGAGAAGTAGGAATCGTGGCCGGGCTCCTGGAACTCCTGCCCGGCCTGCCACGCGGAAGCATGCCGGGTTCTCCCGCCGCGCCGTGCAGGTTCTTCCGCCCCTCGCCGGGGTAGCCGGGCTCCAACCGCTGGGCCCCGCAGCCTGGAAGGGCCCCTGCGAGTCGCCCCCCGGCCTGCACGCCCGCCGTGCAGTCGACCGGGTCGAAGCCGGAATCGCGGCCGGGTTCCTGGAACTCTCGCCCGGCCTGCCCGCCCGGCCCGCCCCCCGGGCCGGGGCTCCAGTCGACTTGGAGCCAAACTCGGTTTTGACCCCCTCCTGCAGCACGGTCCGGCCCCGGAGGTTCCTCCGTCCGACCTCCTGGAACCCAAGATGGGCATCTAGGGTCCCGAAATCCGTGTCCCCGAAAATCTCCGCGAACCTTTCCTGGCAATATTGTAGATGCGGCACCCGGCCCAGCCACCGGGGGCAACCGCCGAAAGTGTCCGCCCTCCTGGAGCGAAGGCCCGGGCAAGGCCCGTTTCAAAAACCTCATACGGACTTCCGGAGCCCGAGCCCCGGCGCCAGGTCGACCCAGGGCCGACCTCCCGGGCCCCAGAGAGGCTCGTCTCCGCCGCGGAAGCCGCCCGCCGCCCGCGCCGAAGGCCCCCGGGCCCGCCCGGCCTCCGGGCAGGGCACCGGGGAGAAGTAGGAATCGTGGCCGGGCTCCTGGAACTCCTGCCCGGCCTGCCCCGCGCATGCATGCCGGGTTCTCCGGCCGCGCCGTGCAGGTTCTTCCGCCCCTCGCCGGGGTAGCCGGGCTCCAACCGCTGGGCCCCGCAGCCTGGAAGGGGCCCTGGGAGTCGCCGCCGGCCTGCACGCCCGCCGTGCAGTCGACCGGGTCGAAGCCGGAATCGCGGCCGGGTTCCTGGAACTCTCGCCCGGCCTGCCCGCCCGGCCCGCCCCCCGGGCCGGAGCGCCAGTCGACATGGAGCCAAACTCGGGGTTGACCCTCGCCTGCAGCACGGTCCGGCCCCGGAGGTTCCTCCGTCCGAGCTCCTGGAACCCAAGATGGGCATCTAGGGTCCCGAAACCCGTGTCCTCGAAAATCTCCGCGAACCTTTCCTGGCAATATTGCAGATGCGGCACCCGGCCCAGCCACCGGGACGAACCGCCGAAAGTGTCCGGCCTCCTGGAGCGAAGGCCCGGGCAAGGCCCGTTTGAAAAACCTCATACGGACTTCCAGGGCCGGAGCCCCGGCGCCAGGTCGACCGCGGGCCTCCCTCCCGGGGCCCAGCACGGCTCGTCTCCCCCGCGGGAGCAGCCCGCCGCCCTCGCCGAAGGCCCCCGGACCTGCCCGGCCTCCGGGCAGGGCACCGGGGAGAAGCCGGAATCGCGGCCGGGCTCCTGGAACTCTCGCCCGGCCAAGCCGCTCGGCCCGCCCCTGGGCCGGAGCTCCAGTCGACATGGAGCCAAACTCGCGGTTGAACCTCTCCTGCAGCACGGTCCGGCCCCGGAGGTTCCTCCGTCCGAGCTCCTGGAACCCAAGATGGGCATCTAGGGTCCCGAAACCCGTGTCCCCGAAAATCTCCGCGGACCTTTCTCGGCAATATTGTAGATGCGGCACCCGGCCCAGCCGCCGGGAGCAACCGCCGAAAGTGTCCGGCCTCCTGGAGCGAAGGCCCGGGCACGGCCCGTTTGAAAATCCTCATACGGACTTCCAGGGCCGGAGCTCGGGAGCCAGGTCGACCCCGGGCCTCCCTCCCGGGCGTTAGGGCGGCTCGTCTCCCCCGCGGGAGCAGCCCGCTGCCCGCGCCGAAGGCCCCCGGACCCGCCCGGCCTCCGGGCAGGGCACCGGGGAGAAGCCGGAATCGCGGCCGGGCTCCTGGAACTCTCGCCCGGCCAAGCCGCTCGGCCCGCCCCTGGGCCGGAGCTCCAGTCGACATGGAGCCAAACTCGCGGTTGAACCCCTCCTGCAGCACGGTCCGGCCCCGGAGGTTCCTCCGTCCGAGCTCCTGGAACCCAAGATGGGCATCTAGGGTCCCGGAAACCGTGTCCCCGAAAATCTCCGCGGACCTTTCTCGGCAATATTGTAGATGCGGCACCCGGCCCAGCCACCGGGACGAACCGCCGAAAGTGTCCGCCCTCCTGGAGCGAAGGCCCGGGCACGGCCCGTTTGAAAAACCTCATACGGACTTCCGGAGCCCGAGCCCCGGCGCCAGGTCGACCCAGGGCCAACCTCCCGGGCCCCAGAGAGGCTCGTCTCCCCCGCGGGAGCAGCCCGCCGCCCGCGCCGAAGGCCCCCGGACCTGCCCGGCCTCCGGGCAGGGCACCGGGGAGAAGCCGGAATCGCGGCCGGGTTCCTGGAACTCTCGCCCGGCCCGCCCCTGGGCCGGAGCTCCAGTCGACATGGAGCCAAACCCGGGGTTGACCCCCTCCTGCAGCACGGTCCGGTCCCGGAGGTACCCCTGCCCGACCTCCTGGAACCCAAGATGGGCAACTAGGGTCCCGAAAAGCGTGTCCCCGAAAATCTCCGCGGACCTTTCCTGGCAATATTGTAGATGCGGCACCCGGCCCAGCCACCGGGGGCAACCGCCGAAAGTGTCCGCCCTCCTGGAGCGAAGGCCCGGGCACGGCCCGTTTGAAAAACCTCATCGGGACTTCCAGGGCCGGAGCCCCGGCGCCAGGTCGACCCCGGGCCTCCCTCCCGGGGCCCAGCACGGCTCGTCTCCCCCGCGGGAGCATCCCGCCGCCCGCGCCGAAGGCCCCCGGACCTGCCCGGCCTCCGGGCAGGGCACCGGGGAGAAGTCGGAATCGCGGCCGGGCTCCTGGAACTCCCGCCCGGCCTGCCCCGCGGAGTCCTGCCCGGGCTCCCGCCGCCTTGGCCCGGGACGACCACCCCTCGGCGGGGTGCCTCGGCTCCGACCCCGGAGGCCCGGGTCCCTGCCGGGGCCCTTGGACCCGCCCCCCGGGCTGCCCTTCCACGGAGCCCTTGACCGGGACGAGATCGGAATTGTGGCCGAGCTCCTGGAACTCTCGCCCGGCCTGACCGCCTTCTCCGGCCCTTTTCCGGTTTTCCCCGTTGACCTGGCTCCAAACTCGGGTTTGGCCCCTCAGCACGGCAGGGTTCTGCCCCGAAGATCCCTCTGACCGGCTTTCTGGAACCGAACATGGGCATTGAGGGTCCTTAAAAACGTGTTCTCGAAAATCTCCGCGAACGTTTCTTGGCTATATTGTAGATGCGGCACCCGGCCCAGCCACCGGGACGAACCGCCGAAAGTGTCCGCCCTCCTGGATCGAAGGCCCGGGCAAGGCCCGTTTCAAAAACCTCATACGGACTTCCGTGGGGGGGGCGGGCACCAGGTCAACCCCACGTATGCCTATGGGGATTTTCGCTCCCCAGGTCAACCCCATGGATGCCTATCGGGATTTTCGCTCCCCAGGTCAACCCCATGGATGCCTATGGGCTTTTTCGGTCCCCAGCTCCACCCCAAGTATTCCTAGGGGCTTTTTCGCTCCCCAGCTCCACCCCATTTATTCCTATGGGGATTTTCAGTCCCCAGGTCAACCCCAAGTATTCCTAGGGGCTTTTTCGCTCCCCAGCTCCCCCCCCATGTATTCCTAAGGGCTTTTTCGGTCCCCAGCTCCACCCCAAGTATTCCTAGGGGTTTTTTCGCTCCCCAGCTCCACCCCATGTATTCCTAGGGGCTTTTCCGCTCCCCAGCTCCCCCCCCATGTATTCCTAAGGGCTTTTTCGCTCCCCAGCTCCCCCCCAAGTATTCCTAGGGGTTTTTTCGCTCCCCAGCTCCACCCCATGTATTCCTAGGG
>NW_026775419.1:32500-40000 GCF_030867095.1 Alligator mississippiensis
CGGCCTCCGGGCAGGGCACCGGGGAGAAGTAGGAATCGTGGCCGGGCTCCTGGAACTCCTGCCCGGCCTGCCACGCGGAAGCATGCCGGGTTCTCCCGCCGCGCCGTGCAGGTTCTTCCGCCCCTCGCCGGGGTAGCCGGGCTCCAACCGCTGGGCCCCGCAGCGTGGAAGGGCCCCTGCGAGTCGCCCCCCGGCCTGCACGCCCGCCGTGCAGTCGACCGGGTCGAAGCCGGAATCGCGGCCGGGTTCCTGGAACTCTCGCCCGGCCTGCCCGCCCGGCCCGCCCCCCGGGCCGGGGCTCCAGTCGACATGGAGCCAAACTCGGTTTTGACCCCCTCCTGCAGCACGGTCCGGCCCCGGAGGTTCCTCCGTCCGACCTCCTGGAACCCAAGATGGGCATCCAGGGTCCCGAAATCCGTGTCCCCGAAAATCTCCGCGAACCTTTCCTGGCAATATTGTAGATGCGGCACCCGGCCCAGCCACCGGGGGCAACCGCCGAAAGTGTCCGCCCTCCTGGAGCGAAGGCCCGGGCAAGGCCCGTTTCAAAAACCTCATACGGACTTCCGGAGCCCGAGCCCCGGCGCCAGGTCGACCCAGGGCCGACCTCCCGGGCCCCAGAGAGGCTCGTCTCCGCCGCGGAAGCCGCCCGCCGCCCGCGCCGAAGGCCCCCGGGCCCGCCCGGCCTCCGGGCAGGGCACCGGGGAGAAGTAGGAATCGTGGCCGGGCTCCTGGAACTCCTGCCCGGCCTGCCACGCGGAAGCATGCCGGGTTCTCCCGCCGCGCCGTGCAGGTTCTTCCGCCCCTCGCCGGGGTAGCCGGGCTCCAACCGCTGGGCCCCGCAGCGTGGAAGGGCCCCTGCGAGTCGCCCCCCGGCCTGCACGCCCGCCGTGCAGTCGACCGGGTCGAAGCCGGAATCGCGGCCGGGTTCCTGGAACTGTCGCCCGGCCTGCCCGCCCGGCCCGCCCCCCGGGCCGGGGCTCCAGTCGACTTGGAGCCAAACTCGGTTTTGACCCCCTCCTGCAGCACGGTCCGGCCCCGGAGGTTCCTCCGTCCGACCTCCTGGAACCCAAGATGGGCATCCAGGGTCCCGAAATCCGTGTCCCCGAAAATCTCCGCGAACCTTTCCTGGCAATATTGTAGATGCGGCACCCGGCCCAGCCACCGGGGGCAACCGCCGAAAGTGTCCGCCCTCCTGGAGCGAAGGCCCGGGCAAGGCCCGTTTCAAAAACCTCATACGGACTTCCGGAGCCCGAGCCCCGGCGCCAGGTCGACCCAGGGCCGACCTCCCGGGCCCCAGAGAGGCTCGTCTCCGCCGCGGAAGCCGCCCGCCGCCCGCGGCGAAGGCCCCCGGGCCCGCCCGGCCTCCGGGCAGGGCACCGGGGAGAAGTAGGAATCGTGGCCGGGCTCCTGGAACTCCTGCCCGGCCTGCCACGCGGAAGCATGCCGGGTTCTCCCGCCGCGCCGTGCAGGTTCTTCCGCCCCTCGCCGGGGTAGCCGGGCTCCAACCGCTGGGCCCCGCAGCGTGGAAGGGCCCCTGCGAGTCGCCCCCCGGCCTGCACGCCCGCCGTGCAGTCGACCGGGTCGAAGCCGGAATCGCGGCCGGGTTCCTGGAACTCTCGCCCGGCCTGCCCGCCCGGCCCGCCCCCCGGGCCGGGGCTCCAGTCGACATGGAGCCAAACTCGGTTTTGACCCCCTCCTGCAGCACGGTCCGGCCCCGGAGGTTCCTCCGTCCGACCTCCTGGAACCCAAGATGGGCATCCAGGGTCCCGAAATCCGTGTCCCCGAAAATCTCCGCGAACCTTTCCTGGCAATATTGTAGATGCGGCACCCGGCCCAGCCACCGGGGGCAACCGCCGAAAGTGTCCGCCCTCCTGGAGCGAAGGCCCGGGCAAGGCCCGTTTCAAAAACCTCATACGGACTTCCGGAGCCCGAGCCCCGGCGCCAGGTCGACCCAGGGCCGACCTCCCGGGCCCCAGAGAGGCTCGTCTCCGCCGCGGAAGCCGCCCGCCGCCCGCGGCGAAGGCCCCCGGGCCCGCCCGGCCTCCGGGCAGGGCACCGGGGAGAAGTAGGAATCGTGGCCGGGCTCCTGGAACTCCTGCCCGGCCTGCCACGCGGAAGCATGCCGGGTTCTCCCGCCGCGCCGTGCAGGTTCTTCCGCCCCTCGCCGGGGTAGCCGGGCTCCAACCGCTGGGCCCCGCAGCCTGGAAGGGCCCCTGCGAGTCGCCCCCCGGCCTGCACGCCCGCCGTGCAGTCGACCGGGTCGAAGCCGGAATCGCGGCCGGGTTCCTGGAACTCTCGCCCGGCCTGCCCGCCCGGCCCGCCCCCCGGGCCGGGGCTCCAGTCGACATGGAGCCAAACTCGGTTTTGACCCCCTCCTGCAGCACGGTCCGGCCCCGGAGGTTCCTCCGTCCGACCTCCTGGAACCCAAGATGGGCATCCAGGGTCCCGAAATCCGTGTCCCCGAAAATCTCCGCGAACCTTTCCTGGCAATATTGTAGATGCGGCACCCGGCCCAGCCACCGGGGGCAACCGCCGAAAGTGTCCGCCCTCCTGGAGCGAAGGCCCGGGCAAGGCCCGTTTCAAAAACCTCATACGGACTTCCGGAGCCCGAGCCCCGGCGCCAGGTCGACCCAGGGCCGACCTCCCGGGCCCCAGAGAGGCTCGTCTCCGCCGCGGAAGCCGCCCGCCGCCCGCGGCGAAGGCCCCCGGGCCCGCCCGGCCTCCGGGCAGGGCACCGGGGAGAAGTAGGAATCGTGGCCGGGCTCCTGGAACTCCTGCCCGGCCTGCCACGCGGAAGCATGCCGGGTTCTCCCGCCGCGCCGTGCAGGTTCTTCCGCCCCTCGCCGGGGTAGCCGGGCTCCAACCGCTGGGCCCCGCAGCCTGGAAGGGCCCCTGCGAGTCGCCCCCCGGCCTGCACGCCCGCCGTGCAGTCGACCGGGTCGAAGCCGGAATCGCGGCCGGGTTCCTGGAACTCTCGCCCGGCCTGCCCGCCCGGCCCGCCCCCCGGGCCGGGGCTCCAGTCGACATGGAGCCAAACTCGGTTTTGACCCCCTCCTGCAGCACGGTCCGGCCCCGGAGGTTCCTCCGTCCGACCTCCTGGAACCCAAGATGGGCATCCAGGGTCCCGAAATCCGTGTCCCCGAAAATCTCCGCGAACCTTTCCTGGCAATATTGTAGATGCGGCACCCGGCCCAGCCACCGGGGGCAACCGCCGAAAGTGTCCGCCCTCCTGGAGCGAAGGCCCGGGCAAGGCCCGTTTCAAAAACCTCATACGGACTTCCGGAGCCCGAGCCCCGGCGCCAGGTCGACCCAGGGCCGACCTCCCGGGCCCCAGAGAGGCTCGTCTCCGCCGCGGAAGCCGCCCGCCGCCCGCGGCGAAGGCCCCCGGGCCCGCCCGGCCTCCGGGCAGGGCACCGGGGAGAAGTAGGAATCGTGGCCGGGCTCCTGGAACTCCTGCCCGGCCTGCCACGCGGAAGCATGCCGGGTTCTCCCGCCGCGCCGTGCAGGTTCTTCCGCCCCTCGCCGGGGTAGCCGGGCTCCAACCGCTGGGCCCCGCAGCCTGGAAGGGCCCCTGCGAGTCGCCCCCCGGCCTGCACGCCCGCCGTGCAGTCGACCGGGTCGAAGCCGGAATCGCGGCCGGGTTCCTGGAACTCTCGCCCGGCCTGCCCGCCCGGCCCGCCCCCCGGGCCGGGGCTCCAGTCGACTTGGAGCCAAACTCGGTTTTGACCCCCTCCTGCAGCACGGTCCGGCCCCGGAGGTTCCTCCGTCCGACCTCCTGGAACCCAAGATGGGCATCTAGGGTCCCGAAATCCGTGTCCCCGAAAATCTCCGCGAACCTTTCCTGGCAATATTGTAGATGCGGCACCCGGCCCAGCCACCGGGGGCAACCGCCGAAAGTGTCCGCCCTCCTGGAGCGAAGGCCCGGGCAAGGCCCGTTTCAAAAACCTCATACGGACTTCCGGAGCCCGAGCCCCGGCGCCAGGTCGACCCAGGGCCGACCTCCCGGGCCCCAGAGAGGCTCGTCTCCGCCGCGGAAGCCGCCCGCCGCCCGCGCCGAAGGCCCCCGGGCCCGCCCGGCCTCCGGGCAGGGCACCGGGGAGAAGTAGGAATCGTGGCCGGGCTCCTGGAACTCCTGCCCGGCCTGCCCCGCGCATGCATGCCGGGTTCTCCGGCCGCGCCGTGCAGGTTCTTCCGCCCCTCGCCGGGGTAGCCGGGCTCCAACCGCTGGGCCCCGCAGCCTGGAAGGGGCCCTGGGAGTCGCCGCCGGCCTGCACGCCCGCCGTGCAGTCGACCGGGTCGAAGCCGGAATCGCGGCCGGGTTCCTGGAACTCTCGCCCGGCCTGCCCGCCCGGCCCGCCCCCCGGGCCGGAGCGCCAGTCGACATGGAGCCAAACTCGGGGTTGACCCTCGCCTGCAGCACGGTCCGGCCCCGGAGGTTCCTCCGTCCGAGCTCCTGGAACCCAAGATGGGCATCTAGGGTCCCGAAACCCGTGTCCTCGAAAATCTCCGCGAACCTTTCCTGGCAATATTGCAGATGCGGCACCCGGCCCAGCCACCGGGACGAACCGCCGAAAGTGTCCGGCCTCCTGGAGCGAAGGCCCGGGCAAGGCCCGTTTGAAAAACCTCATACGGACTTCCAGGGCCGGAGCCCCGGCGCCAGGTCGACCGCGGGCCTCCCTCCCGGGGCCCAGCACGGCTCGTCTCCCCCGCGGGAGCAGCCCGCCGCCCTCGCCGAAGGCCCCCGGACCTGCCCGGCCTCCGGGCAGGGCACCGGGGAGAAGCCGGAATCGCGGCCGGGCTCCTGGAACTCTCGCCCGGCCAAGCCGCTCGGCCCGCCCCTGGGCCGGAGCTCCAGTCGACATGGAGCCAAACTCGCGGTTGAACCTCTCCTGCAGCACGGTCCGGCCCCGGAGGTTCCTCCGTCCGAGCTCCTGGAACCCAAGATGGGCATCTAGGGTCCCGAAACCCGTGTCCCCGAAAATCTCCGCGGACCTTTCTCGGCAATATTGTAGATGCGGCACCCGGCCCAGCCGCCGGGAGCAACCGCCGAAAGTGTCCGGCCTCCTGGAGCGAAGGCCCGGGCACGGCCCGTTTGAAAATCCTCATACGGACTTCCAGGGCCGGAGCTCGGGAGCCAGGTCGACCCCGGGCCTCCCTCCCGGGCGTTAGGGCGGCTCGTCTCCCCCGCGGGAGCAGCCCGCTGCCCGCGCCGAAGGCCCCCGGACCCGCCCGGCCTCCGGGCAGGGCACCGGGGAGAAGCCGGAATCGCGGCCGGGCTCCTGGAACTCTCGCCCGGCCAAGCCGCTCGGCCCGCCCCTGGGCCGGAGCTCCAGTCGACATGGAGCCAAACTCGCGGTTGAACCCCTCCTGCAGCACGGTCCGGCCCCGGAGGTTCCTCCGTCCGAGCTCCTGGAACCCAAGATGGGCATCTAGGGTCCCGGAAACCGTGTCCCCGAAAATCTCCGCGGACCTTTCTCGGCAATATTGTAGATGCGGCACCCGGCCCAGCCACCGGGACGAACCGCCGAAAGTGTCCGCCCTCCTGGAGCGAAGGCCCGGGCACGGCCCGTTTGAAAAACCTCATACGGACTTCCGGAGCCCGAGCCCCGGCGCCAGGTCGACCCAGGGCCAACCTCCCGGGCCCCAGAGAGGCTCGTCTCCCCCGCGGGAGCAGCCCGCCGCCCGCGCCGAAGGCCCCCGGACCTGCCCGGCCTCCGGGCAGGGCACCGGGGAGAAGCCGGAATCGCGGCCGGGTTCCTGGAACTCTCGCCCGGCCCGCCCCTGGGCCGGAGCTCCAGTCGACATGGAGCCAAACCCGGGGTTGACCCCCTCCTGCAGCACGGTCCGGTCCCGGAGGTACCCCTGCCCGACCTCCTGGAACCCAAGATGGGCAACTAGGGTCCCGAAAAGCGTGTCCCCGAAAATCTCCGCGGACCTTTCCTGGCAATATTGTAGATGCGGCACCCGGCCCAGCCACCGGGGGCAACCGCCGAAAGTGTCCGCCCTCCTGGAGCGAAGGCCCGGGCACGGCCCGTTTGAAAAACCTCATCGGGACTTCCAGGGCCGGAGCCCCGGCGCCAGGTCGACCCCGGGCCTCCCTCCCGGGGCCCAGCACGGCTCGTCTCCCCCGCGGGAGCATCCCGCCGCCCGCGCCGAAGGCCCCCGGACCTGCCCGGCCTCCGGGCAGGGCACCGGGGAGAAGTCGGAATCGCGGCCGGGCTCCTGGAACTCCCGCCCGGCCTGCCCCGCGGAGTCCTGCCCGGGCTCCCGCCGCCTTGGCCCGGGACGACCACCCCTCGGCGGGGTGCCTCGGCTCCGACCCCGGAGGCCCGGGTCCCTGCCGGGGCCCTTGGACCCGCCCCCCGGGCTGCCCTTCCACGGAGCCCTTGACCGGGACGAGATCGGAATTGTGGCCGAGCTCCTGGAACTCTCGCCCGGCCTGACCGCCTTCTCCGGCCCTTTTCCGGTTTTCCCCGTTGACCTGGCTCCAAACTCGGGTTTGGCCCCTCAGCACGGCAGGGTTCTGCCCCGAAGATCCCTCTGACCGGCTTTCTGGAACCGAACATGGGCATTGAGGGTCCTTAAAAACGTGTTCTCGAAAATCTCCGCGAACGTTTCTTGGCTATATTGTAGATGCGGCACCCGGCCCAGCCACCGGGACGAACCGCCGAAAGTGTCCGCCCTCCTGGATCGAAGGCCCGGGCAAGGCCCGTTTCAAAAACCTCATACGGACTTCCGTGGGGGGGGCGGGCACCAGGTCAACCCCACGTATGCCTATGGGGATTTTCGCTCCCCAGGTCAACCCCATGGATGCCTATCGGGATTTTCGCTCCCCAGGTCAACCCCATGGATGCCTATGGGCTTTTTCGGTCCCCAGCTCCACCCCAAGTATTCCTAGGGGCTTTTTCGCTCCCCAGCTCCACCCCATTTATTCCTATGGGGATTTTCAGTCCCCAGGTCAACCCCAAGTATTCCTAGGGGCTTTTTCGCTCCCCAGCTCCCCCCCCATGTATTCCTAAGGGCTTTTTCGGTCCCCAGCTCCACCCCAAGTATTCCTAGGGGTTTTTTCGCTCCCCAGCTCCACCCCATGTATTCCTAGGGGCTTTTCCGCTCCCCAGCTCCCCCCCCATGTATTCCTAAGGGCTTTTTCGCTCCCCAGCTCCCCCCCAAGTATTCCTAGGGGTTTTTTCGCTCCCCAGCTCCACCCCATGTATTCCTAGGGGCTTTTCCGCTCCCCAGCTCCCCCCCATGGATGCCGATGGGCTCTTTCGGTCCCCAGGTCAGCCCCATGTGTTGCTATGGGCTTTTTCGGTCCCCAGGTCAACCCCATGTGTTCCTATGGGCTTTCTCGGTCCCCAGGTCAACCCCATGTATTCCTAGGGGCTTTTTCGCTCCCCAGCTCCACCCCATGTATTCCTATGGGGATTTTCGCTCCCCAGCTCCACCCCAAGTATTCCTAGGGGCTTTTCCGCTCCCCAGCTCCACCCCACGTATTCCTAG
>NW_026775419.1:52500-55000 GCF_030867095.1 Alligator mississippiensis
GGCCCGCCCCCCGGGCCGGGGCTCCAGTCGACATGGAGCCAAACTCGGTTTTGACCCCCTCCTGCAGCACGGTCCGGCCCCGGAGGTTCCTCCGTCCGACCTCCTGGAACCCAAGATGGGCATCCAGGGTCCCGAAATCCGTGTCCCCGAAAATCTCCGCGAACCTTTCCTGGCAATATTGTAGATGCGGCACCCGGCCCAGCCACCGGGGGCAACCGCCGAAAGTGTCCGCCCTCCTGGAGCGAAGGCCCGGGCAAGGCCCGTTTCAAAAACCTCATACGGACTTCCGGAGCCCGAGCCCCGGCGCCAGGTCGACCCAGGGCCGACCTCCCGGGCCCCAGAGAGGCTCGTCTCCGCCGCGGAAGCCGCCCGCCGCCCGCGGCGAAGGCCCCCGGGCCCGCCCGGCCTCCGGGCAGGGCACCGGGGAGAAGTAGGAATCGTGGCCGGGCTCCTGGAACTCCTGCCCGGCCTGCCACGCGGAAGCATGCCGGGTTCTCCCGCCGCGCCGTGCAGGTTCTTCCGCCCCTCGCCGGGGTAGCCGGGCTCCAACCGCTGGGCCCCGCAGCCTGGAAGGGCCCCTGCGAGTCGCCCCCCGGCCTGCACGCCCGCCGTGCAGTCGACCGGGTCGAAGCCGGAATCGCGGCCGGGTTCCTGGAACTCTCGCCCGGCCTGCCCGCCCGGCCCGCCCCCCGGGCCGGGGCTCCAGTCGACTTGGAGCCAAACTCGGTTTTGACCCCCTCCTGCAGCACGGTCCGGCCCCGGAGGTTCCTCCGTCCGACCTCCTGGAACCCAAGATGGGCATCTAGGGTCCCGAAATCCGTGTCCCCGAAAATCTCCGCGAACCTTTCCTGGCAATATTGTAGATGCGGCACCCGGCCCAGCCACCGGGGGCAACCGCCGAAAGTGTCCGCCCTCCTGGAGCGAAGGCCCGGGCAAGGCCCGTTTCAAAAACCTCATACGGACTTCCGGAGCCCGAGCCCCGGCGCCAGGTCGACCCAGGGCCGACCTCCCGGGCCCCAGAGAGGCTCGTCTCCGCCGCGGAAGCCGCCCGCCGCCCGCGCCGAAGGCCCCCGGGCCCGCCCGGCCTCCGGGCAGGGCACCGGGGAGAAGTAGGAATCGTGGCCGGGCTCCTGGAACTCCTGCCCGGCCTGCCCCGCGCATGCATGCCGGGTTCTCCGGCCGCGCCGTGCAGGTTCTTCCGCCCCTCGCCGGGGTAGCCGGGCTCCAACCGCTGGGCCCCGCAGCCTGGAAGGGGCCCTGGGAGTCGCCGCCGGCCTGCACGCCCGCCGTGCAGTCGACCGGGTCGAAGCCGGAATCGCGGCCGGGTTCCTGGAACTCTCGCCCGGCCTGCCCGCCCGGCCCGCCCCCCGGGCCGGAGCGCCAGTCGACATGGAGCCAAACTCGGGGTTGACCCTCGCCTGCAGCACGGTCCGGCCCCGGAGGTTCCTCCGTCCGAGCTCCTGGAACCCAAGATGGGCATCTAGGGTCCCGAAACCCGTGTCCTCGAAAATCTCCGCGAACCTTTCCTGGCAATATTGCAGATGCGGCACCCGGCCCAGCCACCGGGACGAACCGCCGAAAGTGTCCGGCCTCCTGGAGCGAAGGCCCGGGCAAGGCCCGTTTGAAAAACCTCATACGGACTTCCAGGGCCGGAGCCCCGGCGCCAGGTCGACCGCGGGCCTCCCTCCCGGGGCCCAGCACGGCTCGTCTCCCCCGCGGGAGCAGCCCGCCGCCCTCGCCGAAGGCCCCCGGACCTGCCCGGCCTCCGGGCAGGGCACCGGGGAGAAGCCGGAATCGCGGCCGGGCTCCTGGAACTCTCGCCCGGCCAAGCCGCTCGGCCCGCCCCTGGGCCGGAGCTCCAGTCGACATGGAGCCAAACTCGCGGTTGAACCTCTCCTGCAGCACGGTCCGGCCCCGGAGGTTCCTCCGTCCGAGCTCCTGGAACCCAAGATGGGCATCTAGGGTCCCGAAACCCGTGTCCCCGAAAATCTCCGCGGACCTTTCTCGGCAATATTGTAGATGCGGCACCCGGCCCAGCCGCCGGGAGCAACCGCCGAAAGTGTCCGGCCTCCTGGAGCGAAGGCCCGGGCACGGCCCGTTTGAAAATCCTCATACGGACTTCCAGGGCCGGAGCTCGGGAGCCAGGTCGACCCCGGGCCTCCCTCCCGGGCGTTAGGGCGGCTCGTCTCCCCCGCGGGAGCAGCCCGCTGCCCGCGCCGAAGGCCCCCGGACCCGCCCGGCCTCCGGGCAGGGCACCGGGGAGAAGCCGGAATCGCGGCCGGGCTCCTGGAACTCTCGCCCGGCCAAGCCGCTCGGCCCGCCCCTGGGCCGGAGCTCCAGTCGACATGGAGCCAAACTCGCGGTTGAACCCCTCCTGCAGCACGGTCCGGCCCCGGAGGTTCCTCCGTCCGAGCTCCTGGAACCCAAGATGGGCATCTAGGGTCCCGGAAACCGTGTCCCCGAAAATCTCCGCGGACCTTTCTCGGCAATATTGTAGATG
>NW_026775419.1:75000-80000 GCF_030867095.1 Alligator mississippiensis
GGTCGACCCAGGGCCGACCTCCCGGGCCCCAGAGAGGCTCGTCTCCGCCGCGGAAGCCGCCCGCCGCCCGCGGCGAAGGCCCCCGGGCCCGCCCGGCCTCCGGGCAGGGCACCGGGGAGAAGTAGGAATCGTGGCCGGGCTCCTGGAACTCCTGCCCGGCCTGCCACGCGGAAGCATGCCGGGTTCTCCCGCCGCGCCGTGCAGGTTCTTCCGCCCCTCGCCGGGGTAGCCGGGCTCCAACCGCTGGGCCCCGCAGCGTGGAAGGGCCCCTGCGAGTCGCCCCCCGGCCTGCACGCCCGCCGTGCAGTCGACCGGGTCGAAGCCGGAATCGCGGCCGGGTTCCTGGAACTCTCGCCCGGCCTGCCCGCCCGGCCCGCCCCCCGGGCCGGGGCTCCAGTCGACATGGAGCCAAACTCGGTTTTGACCCCCTCCTGCAGCACGGTCCGGCCCCGGAGGTTCCTCCGTCCGACCTCCTGGAACCCAAGATGGGCATCCAGGGTCCCGAAATCCGTGTCCCCGAAAATCTCCGCGAACCTTTCCTGGCAATATTGTAGATGCGGCACCCGGCCCAGCCACCGGGGGCAACCGCCGAAAGTGTCCGCCCTCCTGGAGCGAAGGCCCGGGCAAGGCCCGTTTCAAAAACCTCATACGGACTTCCGGAGCCCGAGCCCCGGCGCCAGGTCGACCCAGGGCCGACCTCCCGGGCCCCAGAGAGGCTCGTCTCCGCCGCGGAAGCCGCCCGCCGCCCGCGGCGAAGGCCCCCGGGCCCGCCCGGCCTCCGGGCAGGGCACCGGGGAGAAGTAGGAATCGTGGCCGGGCTCCTGGAACTCCTGCCCGGCCTGCCACGCGGAAGCATGCCGGGTTCTCCCGCCGCGCCGTGCAGGTTCTTCCGCCCCTCGCCGGGGTAGCCGGGCTCCAACCGCTGGGCCCCGCAGCCTGGAAGGGCCCCTGCGAGTCGCCCCCCGGCCTGCACGCCCGCCGTGCAGTCGACCGGGTCGAAGCCGGAATCGCGGCCGGGTTCCTGGAACTCTCGCCCGGCCTGCCCGCCCGGCCCGCCCCCCGGGCCGGGGCTCCAGTCGACTTGGAGCCAAACTCGGTTTTGACCCCCTCCTGCAGCACGGTCCGGCCCCGGAGGTTCCTCCGTCCGACCTCCTGGAACCCAAGATGGGCATCTAGGGTCCCGAAATCCGTGTCCCCGAAAATCTCCGCGAACCTTTCCTGGCAATATTGTAGATGCGGCACCCGGCCCAGCCACCGGGGGCAACCGCCGAAAGTGTCCGCCCTCCTGGAGCGAAGGCCCGGGCAAGGCCCGTTTCAAAAACCTCATACGGACTTCCGGAGCCCGAGCCCCGGCGCCAGGTCGACCCAGGGCCGACCTCCCGGGCCCCAGAGAGGCTCGTCTCCGCCGCGGAAGCCGCCCGCCGCCCGCGCCGAAGGCCCCCGGGCCCGCCCGGCCTCCGGGCAGGGCACCGGGGAGAAGTAGGAATCGTGGCCGGGCTCCTGGAACTCCTGCCCGGCCTGCCCCGCGCATGCATGCCGGGTTCTCCGGCCGCGCCGTGCAGGTTCTTCCGCCCCTCGCCGGGGTAGCCGGGCTCCAACCGCTGGGCCCCGCAGCCTGGAAGGGGCCCTGGGAGTCGCCGCCGGCCTGCACGCCCGCCGTGCAGTCGACCGGGTCGAAGCCGGAATCGCGGCCGGGTTCCTGGAACTCTCGCCCGGCCTGCCCGCCCGGCCCGCCCCCCGGGCCGGAGCGCCAGTCGACATGGAGCCAAACTCGGGGTTGACCCTCGCCTGCAGCACGGTCCGGCCCCGGAGGTTCCTCCGTCCGAGCTCCTGGAACCCAAGATGGGCATCTAGGGTCCCGAAACCCGTGTCCTCGAAAATCTCCGCGAACCTTTCCTGGCAATATTGCAGATGCGGCACCCGGCCCAGCCACCGGGACGAACCGCCGAAAGTGTCCGGCCTCCTGGAGCGAAGGCCCGGGCAAGGCCCGTTTGAAAAACCTCATACGGACTTCCAGGGCCGGAGCCCCGGCGCCAGGTCGACCGCGGGCCTCCCTCCCGGGGCCCAGCACGGCTCGTCTCCCCCGCGGGAGCAGCCCGCCGCCCTCAGCCGAAGGCCCCCGGACCTGCCCGGCCTCCGGGCAGGGCACCGGGGAGAAGCCGGAATCGCGGCCGGGCTCCTGGAACTCTCGCCCGGCCAAGCCGCTCGGCCCGCCCCTGGGCCGGAGCTCCAGTCGACATGGAGCCAAACTCGCGGTTGAACCTCTCCTGCAGCACGGTCCGGCCCCGGAGGTTCCTCCGTCCGAGCTCCTGGAACCCAAGATGGGCATCTAGGGTCCCGAAACCCGTGTCCCCGAAAATCTCCGCGGACCTTTCTCGGCAATATTGTAGATGCGGCACCCGGCCCAGCCGCCGGGAGCAACCGCCGAAAGTGTCCGGCCTCCTGGAGCGAAGGCCCGGGCACGGCCCGTTTGAAAATCCTCATACGGACTTCCAGGGCCGGAGCTCGGGAGCCAGGTCGACCCCGGGCCTCCCTCCCGGGCGTTAGGGCGGCTCGTCTCCCCCGCGGGAGCAGCCCGCTGCCCGCGCCGAAGGCCCCCGGACCCGCCCGGCCTCCGGGCAGGGCACCGGGGAGAAGCCGGAATCGCGGCCGGGCTCCTGGAACTCTCGCCCGGCCAAGCCGCTCGGCCCGCCCCTGGGCCGGAGCTCCAGTCGACATGGAGCCAAACTCGCGGTTGAACCCCTCCTGCAGCACGGTCCGGCCCCGGAGGTTCCTCCGTCCGAGCTCCTGGAACCCAAGATGGGCATCTAGGGTCCCGGAAACCGTGTCCCCGAAAATCTCCGCGGACCTTTCTCGGCAATATTGTAGATGCGGCACCCGGCCCAGCCACCGGGACGAACCGCCGAAAGTGTCCGCCCTCCTGGAGCGAAGGCCCGGGCACGGCCCGTTTGAAAAACCTCATACGGACTTCCGGAGCCCGAGCCCCGGCGCCAGGTCGACCCAGGGCCAACCTCCCGGGCCCCAGAGAGGCTCGTCTCCCCCGCGGGAGCAGCCCGCCGCCCGCGCCGAAGGCCCCCGGACCTGCCCGGCCTCCGGGCAGGGCACCGGGGAGAAGCCGGAATCGCGGCCGGGTTCCTGGAACTCTCGCCCGGCCCGCCCCTGGGCCGGAGCTCCAGTCGACATGGAGCCAAACCCGGGGTTGACCCCCTCCTGCAGCACGGTCCGGTCCCGGAGGTACCCCTGCCCGACCTCCTGGAACCCAAGATGGGCAACTAGGGTCCCGAAAAGCGTGTCCCCGAAAATCTCCGCGGACCTTTCCTGGCAATATTGTAGATGCGGCACCCGGCCCAGCCACCGGGGGCAACCGCCGAAAGTGTCCGCCCTCCTGGAGCGAAGGCCCGGGCACGGCCCGTTTGAAAAACCTCATCGGGACTTCCAGGGCCGGAGCCCCGGCGCCAGGTCGACCCCGGGCCTCCCTCCCGGGGCCCAGCACGGCTCGTCTCCCCCGCGGGAGCATCCCGCCGCCCGCGCCGAAGGCCCCCGGACCTGCCCGGCCTCCGGGCAGGGCACCGGGGAGAAGTCGGAATCGCGGCCGGGCTCCTGGAACTCCCGCCCGGCCTGCCCCGCGGAGTCCTGCCCGGGCTCCCGCCGCCTTGGCCCGGGACGACCACCCCTCGGCGGGGTGCCTCGGCTCCGACCCCGGAGGCCCGGGTCCCTGCCGGGGCCCTTGGACCCGCCCCCCGGGCTGCCCTTCCACGGAGCCCTTGACCGGGACGAGATCGGAATTGTGGCCGAGCTCCTGGAACTCTCGCCCGGCCTGACCGCCTTCTCCGGCCCTTTTCCGGTTTTCCCCGTTGACCTGGCTCCAAACTCGGGTTTGGCCCCTCAGCACGGCAGGGTTCTGCCCCGAAGATCCCTCTGACCGGCTTTCTGGAACCGAACATGGGCATTGAGGGTCCTTAAAAACGTGTTCTCGAAAATCTCCGCGAACGTTTCTTGGCTATATTGTAGATGCGGCACCCGGCCCAGCCACCGGGACGAACCGCCGAAAGTGTCCGCCCTCCTGGATCGAAGGCCCGGGCAAGGCCCGTTTCAAAAACCTCATACGGACTTCCGTGGGGGGGGCGGGCACCAGGTCAACCCCACGTATGCCTATGGGGATTTTCGCTCCCCAGGTCAACCCCATGGATGCCTATCGGGATTTTCGCTCCCCAGGTCAACCCCATGGATGCCTATGGGCTTTTTCGGTCCCCAGCTCCACCCCAAGTATTCCTAGGGGCTTTTTCGCTCCCCAGCTCCACCCCATTTATTCCTATGGGGATTTTCAGTCCCCAGGTCAACCCCAAGTATTCCTAGGGGCTTTTTCGCTCCCCAGCTCCCCCCCCATGTATTCCTAAGGGCTTTTTCGGTCCCCAGCTCCACCCCAAGTATTCCTAGGGGTTTTTTCGCTCCCCAGCTCCACCCCATGTATTCCTAGGGGCTTTTCCGCTCCCCAGCTCCCCCCCCATGTATTCCTAAGGGCTTTTTCGCTCCCCAGCTCCCCCCCAAGTATTCCTAGGGGTTTTTTCGCTCCCCAGCTCCACCCCATGTATTCCTAGGGGCTTTTCCGCTCCCCAGCTCCCCCCCATGGATGCCGATGGGCTCTTTCGGTCCCCAGGTCAGCCCCATGTGTTGCTATGGGCTTTTTCGGTCCCCAGGTCAACCCCATGTGTTCCTATGGGCTTTCTCGGTCCCCAGGTCAACCCCATGTATTCCTAGGGGCTTTTTCGCTCCCCAGCTCCACCCCATGTATTCCTATGGGGATTTTCGCTCCCCAGCTCCACCCCAAGTATTCCTAGGGGCTTTTCCGCTCCCCAGCTCCACCCCACGTATTCCTAGGGGCATTTAGGCTCCCCAGGTCAACCCCATGGATGCCGATGGGCTTTTCCGCTCGCTCCCCAGGTCCGCCCGCCCCTGGCCTCGCCATCGGGACTTGCGGGCACCGTCTCAACCCCGTGCCT
>NW_026775420.1:0-60249 GCF_030867095.1 Alligator mississippiensis
TTCCAGGGTGGCCCAAGAAGGATTTGTGGGTATAATCCCAGCCCAAAATCCAGTTCCTTATTCAGTTCCATGTATTTAGCCCAGCGGTTGGAGTGCTGTCTGTTGTCAGCCTGGCACGGCCAAACTGGAGTTTGGGCCGGATAAGTCTCTAGTGACAGATGTCCAGGACAGTCCCCCGGTGGCACAGAGGTATTCTGATGGGTGACCCAAGCAGAATTTCTAGCCATAATCCCAGCCTGAAAGCTAGTACCTTATTCAAGCCATTATACTTAGTATAGTGGGCATGGGAGCTGTTAGTTGACAGCCTGGCATGGCCAAACCAACCCATGCTTTGGGCCAGGCGGGCTGTGGCCAGGGTTCTTTGGGACAGTTCTCCAGTGACATCGCCATGAAATATGAGGAGGCCTAAGAAGTATTTTGCCTCATAATCCCATCCTAACCTGACATTCATTTAGTGCTCTGTACATGATATGGAATATTATTTTACATATTAATTAGTATATATGCATAGCTAATGAAATTCTCTTTTGTTAGGATGTGGAATTCATTAATAACAAGTTTTTATTGGGTCTAGATTAGCTTTGAAAAAGGAACCAGGAACCAGGAATAAGGAATAAGGAACTGCGAATAAGGAATAGGGAACCGGGAATAAGGACCTGGGAATAAGGAACCAACTTCAGCCTCATGGACTGGGCTGCCTTGTCCCTGGGGCAGTGAGAGAAGGTCGAAGGAAGGCTGATGCATTTGCTGATGTTGGGAGAAGGTAGGGTGGATGGCGCCCGGGGTGGTGGAAACCCAGGCAGGCTGCTATCTAGCCAGGTGCTGCCCCAGCTCAGAGGCACCCAATCCAAAGCTTCCCTGATGACATAGCAAATCAACTTACCTTCCAATAAGGCTCCATTTATTTTTGCATTGAACTCAAACTGAATAATATAGCCATAGTCTCTAGAATATTAGTAACATTTGTATTTTCTTTTTAACTGAAGAAAAAAAATATTGTGTTACATATGGTGATGATGCACTACACTATCTGCACTCACCTTTTTAAAATCCTAAATCCACCCATGCATATTATTAAGAAGATCTGGCAATGTGATCACAGGGAAAGTTCCCTGTGACTTGAAAGATGCTAGCATCATTACCATTTTCATAAAAGGGGATCGATTGGATTCCAGCAATTAGCATGAAATGAAACTCCCGTCCATAGCTGGGAAGATCTTCACCCACATTCTCCTCAAAAAATTCAGTTTTCTTACTGAGCAGATTTTACCTGAGTCCTAATGTGGTTTCAAAACACTGAGAGGCACAATAGTTATCATCTTTGTCCCTACAGAGCTGCAGGAGAAGTGCTGCAAGCAACAGTGAGATCCTTACATAGCCTTCTTTGACCTGACTTAAGGCTTTTGATTCAATCTACAGAGAGGTCCTATGGAAGATCCTAATGAGATATGAATGCTTGCAAAATGTGTTACCATTCTTGGACTTCTTCGTGATGACATGACAGCAACAGTCCTAAGCAATGTCTCAAAATGACCCCATAACTCTTATAAGTGGAGTCAAGCAAGGGTGTGTACTTGCACCGACACTCTTTTCTAACTATACTGTAGCTATGCCACATCTCTCTGCTGACTAGACTTCCACCTGGAGTTAGCATCCAGTAGTGCATGGACGAGAATCCTTTAACATCATTGGGTTATGTTCCAAATCCAAGATAACCACACACCTTCATTACTGGTTTTCAGTAAGCTGGTGATTGTCTTGCATGCCCACTCAGTTGAGGAGCTCCGGATCAAACTTGATTGCTTCTGCGAGGCATATGAAATACTTGAACTCACTGCCAGCTTTATGAAAACCAAGATACTTTACCAAGCTATGCCAGCTCAATCAGTCGCTCATCCACAATTAGAGAGCAATCCTTGGAGAATGCTGATAATTTCCCCTACCTTTCCCAAAAACTAAACATAGCCACTGATATTCAGCACCAAAGTCTGCCAGGGCTATCTTTGGACATCTCCAAAATTGTGTCCTCCATGATCATGACATCAGAACCCAAACCAAACTTCTCCTCTATCAAGCTGTTGTCACCTCAACCCTGTCATATTGGTGTAAAGTTTGGATGACATATCAGAAACACTTGAAAGCTTTGAAAAGTTACCATCAGCGATGTCTTTGGAAAATCCTCCATATTATTTGGAAGGATAGAAGAACAAATGTCAGCATTCTGGCTCAAGAAGACACCACCAGCATTACGGCCATGTTTATATGTCACTGGCTCCATTGGACAGGACATATCATAAAGATGCCAGACAACTGGCACCCAAAATAGGTCCCAGACTCCTACCTCACCAGTGGTCGCTATTCTAGAGGTAGTCAAAAGAAGAGGTTGAAGGACACCTCGAAGGCTAATGTGAAGAAATGTGGTATTAAGATCAATGCTTCAGTGCTGGGAGACTTGAGAGCCCCCGTGGTGTTGTGATGTGTGGAAAGGCATTGATCGTTTCCAGGAAACTCACCTCACTATAGAGGCAGATAGACAAGAGAGACAAAGGGAAAAAAGAGCTGTAACCCAAAATTACCAGGATATGCTCCTTCCCTGCAAACTTTTCCCTGTCTGAAGTCAAATGTACAGCTCTTCAGTGATCTATGAACTCACAGTTAAAGTCCCTATTTCCTGGAAAATTTGCTGCCTTGTATCAAGGAACTGCTGCAGCAGAAAGAGAGGGGCCTTGTCCTTCACTACTAAAATAAAGAAAAACACCTGGACTGGGATGGGTGGGGCGTGGAATAAATATCAGCAACATCCACCTCCCTTCATCACACAGGGGTTGGATTGCGACACTGGGATTAATTCGGAGAGAAGAGGACCATCAGCCTGAGTCGATGAAAGCATGAGGGTCTCCCATCCCTAACTGACTAGGTCCAGACCTATTCAATTTCTTAGCCTGCATGGCTCCCTTTTCCCTTCCCCACCATTGCAACAAGCCATGAAAGACTTAAGAGGAGTTTATACAAATTAAAGCAGATGAAACATAAGTGGGGGGAAGAAGGGGACAGCATGGGTAACATGAGAATGAACATCTATTGCAACGCACCAAGCCAGATGGGGGACAGGGAAAACAGCAAGGACAATGTCCTCCTTTTATACAGGCCATGCAACCAGGGAATGGGGAAGGAAAAGAGCAAAGGTGATGTCATAACCTTTGTCCATTACAGATGACCAATCCAGGTTTGGGGAACAGCAAGGATGATGTCATAATGGAGAATCAATACAGACCTCCAAACAGGTCTCCACTAATGGGGGAAGGGCAAACTACAAGGGTGAGGTCATAATGTATCTCTAAAACACATCGCCAAACCAGGGAGTTCGCAAGAAGGGAAAATAGCAAGGACATTATCAGAATGGGTGTCTGTTAGAGACCTTCATACTGGGAAGGCTGGGAAAAGCAATGATGACATTGCAATGGATGTCTCTCAGAGGTTTCGAAAGAGTCAGGGGGACGGGAACACAGCAGGGATGTTGCCACAATGCGTGTCTCTTACAGACCACCAAATGGGGGAGGAAAGTGTAGGAAGCTTTATTAAACCACTGTCCAAGGCTTCCATACTGCAGACTGTGTGAGAAAGACCAACAAAAGTGTCAGCTCCTCAATGAACACAGAGAGGAATCAAATAAAGGGGAAGTGGAGAAGGCTGACAGAAATAGTCAGGGAACATGAACATGGCGGAAGGATCTGAGCGCACAGTTCGCAAGTTTGCAAAGGACCCCGCAGAGGACAGGAAGCTACCGAATGGTCTTAAATTGCAACAACAGGAGCTTAGGCTGGATATCAGGCCTATGATTTGATTACTCAGTCAGTGCAGTGTCCCACCCCTACTCTGTCCCATACTTTCTCCATATGCAACATCTCCTCCAGATGAGATTTCAGGTACTTCCAGGTTGCCATTCGAGCAGAGAGGTGCAAAGGACAAGCTTCTGATTCCGAGTGAATTGGCCCAACTTTAAAGCAGGCGATTTCTAGCAGATTTGTCCAAAGGAAAATCAGTTGATTCCCTGCAGATGGGTCCCAGCAGTGGAAAAAATGACTGCTTCTGCACAGTTTAGCCCAAGAGCACAACAAATCTTGAAGTCTCTGTGGAGAAGATAGGAGAGGATATGGTATGTACAGAGTGGGTGAGTTGAGCCCAGGAGGGGGAGGCCTCTCACCCTATGCCTTGCCCCAGAGCCAGGCAATGCCCTCCCCTGAGGCAGATCAGAGTTGGGGTCTCCTAGTGGAGAAAAGCACCTGCCCCTTTCTCCACAGCCACTTTGCACTCTCATCACAGCCATCTCTTCCACCCTCCTTGGCATTGCCCTTCTTCTTCCTCACACCAGGGCCACTGGGCTCTAGTCCTCACCTCAGCCAGGGCTGCCCCATGGGCCAGCGCTTTCCAGGCCTTGGGCCGTGCAGGCAGGGAGGGATCATGGCCACAAAGGGAGCAGCCAGAGGGCTGGAAATGGACCCGGAGGCTGCCCCACAGATTCACACTCAGTTGGGGGCACCGTGTGCCCAGACGGATCCATCAGTCCTGAAAACAAGCAGACTAAAGGAAGGAGACTCCCAGGAGCTCACCAGGGCTGCTGCCCTCACCTGGGCACTCCAGGCACCAGTGGGCACCAGGGCAGCCGGGCAGCATTGTTACATCAGCCAGCTGCAAACAAAGGGCGGTGAGGCTGGCAGCGCAGATCCCTCCCCCAGATGACATGATTCTCACTCTTGTGCTCCAGGCTCCCTCCACGTGGGGAAATAGTCCCCATTCAAGGCCCAGGTTGAACCAACAAAACAGCGAGGACAAAAGAGCAAGAAACGATAAAGAGTAGGGAGAGATGTTACAAGGCCATGGGACTTGTTGCATTACCCAGTCTTTATACCACCAAGAATTAATCAACATGTTAGCAATTACTGCTTAAGTGTTATCAATAAGTAATCACTAAATTGTATATTTCCAATGACATTCAGTTTGCGTTGTTAAATGTGAACAATAATACTAGGAGCAAAACAACTTTGAGAATATCTTTTCTTGGAGGGACTTGAAATCTAGGAAGAGATGGTGGAGAAGTAAGATGCAGATTCAGTAAGGGCATCTTGTGCCCAAAAGCTTGTCAGCTGCATTTCTTAAGTTGGGGTTTGACCGATAAAACATATTGTCAAGCAAATCCACAGGACTCCCAGCTACACCCCGGTATAATGCTCACCCTAATGTGCACTTGTGTTTCTATCACAGATGCAGAGCTCTTCCTCAGTGTGACAGCTGGAATTATGTCTGTGTGATAAAGTTGGTTTCTGAAGGCCCTATGAAGATTAGACCAAGTGTTTTTTCTGTATTTGTTTAGGTATTAAGGTATATGTTGTTGCTAAAAGCCTAATTAAAGCTTAAGATGTAGTAAGGCCTTGTATAAAGTAAGGCCTAGTAAATTTAGCAAAGCCTTGAAGTAGTAAGGCCCTGTGGCATAGTTAAAATTACCTTATCAAAGAAATGCCAGGCTTGTACTGCTAATTGGTCAGTTTAAGGACAGTTGAAGTAAAAGGAGTCTGAGTGGTCATTCGTTATCAGTATCATTCAGAAGCTATAAATGAGCTGGAATATTTGGAAACCATTCAGAAGGAAGAGACAGCTCTGTAAAAGAATTAGTTAGCTGTTGCCTGTATCAGTGGGCCCGTGGACCTCGAAGAGCCCAGGAACTGCATCCCAGGGTCTTTTCGGGTACCCCTTCGGACAGTGTCGTCCGGGGACACCTGACTTCGCTGAACTTTGAGGAAAAGAAGCTTGCTATGTATCAGGCAACAGAGGGGACGGCTGATAAGTTGCCAACGCTAATTGCTTTTCTCTGTCACTGTTTGTTTTGTTACTACGCGTAGTTGTGTTTTTGTTAAGTCAATAAATCTTTCTTACCTTCCTACCCCCGACCACACTCTCAATCCCGAACCCTCCGCAGGTGGCTGGGACACTCAGCACTGAATGATGAAGATGGGATGCGCTGCGTGTCCACGTCACTGCTCCGTGTGTCAGCCCTGGCACCCCAATCTGGTGTGGGGCTGCCCCTCTGCTCTGCAGGGTCACTTCCTCACTCCTGACCATGCACTGTTGGTATTTTTCAGGCAGTCGGATCCTTCTGCTCTGGGGTCAGTTGTTGTGTGGGTCAGAGGTTGCTCTCTGGTTCTGGCCTCACTCCCCTGTCCCATGGGATTTTCTCTGTGAGGCATCTTGATGCTGCCTCCTAAATCAAATTTGACCACCCCTGCCCCCAGACCACAATCCCATCTCATCTGCACACTGAGTTCATTCAACTCTGCAGCAGACCATGGCCAAATTCATTCGGCTTCTTCCTGGTGGTCTCCACAGCACGAGTGGAGGGAAGGCCCACCCTTGGGGACTGTCTGCTGTCTTGCACATCCTGCAGTGCTGCCACTTGACACCAGTGGGCAGGACCCCCTCAGGTGTCAGGAAGGGCAGGAGCCCAGGACCTGGGGTAGGGGTTTGGGCTGCCAGGGCCAGCCTGGGTGGGTGGACTCATCAAAAAGAGGTGGGCATTATTAGGAAGCATTTGGTGCATATTGGCTCAAACTTGGTTTGATCTTGTTGAGAGTACTGTTAACAGTTCTGGCTTCTTTCTTTTAAAAAACACAGGGAGAAGTTAGAGAGGGTCCAGAGGTGAGCAGCTACGATGGTCCAAGACCTCAACAGCAAATCATGCAATAAGAGGCTGTAGAAGCAAGGGCATATCACGGCAGTCTTGAAGTACTAGCAGGGATGCCATACAGAAGAGGGAAAGACCTTTTTTCTCTTGTTGCAGAGAGGAGGAAGAAGGCCAATGTCCTGAAGCTGTAGCAAAGGAGGATTAGGTTGAATATCAGGGAAAGCTTCTCCACAGGGTGAGAGCCTGCCTAGGGAAGTTGTGGACTCTCCACCACTGGAGTTGTTCAAGAGGTTGTGCAGCAACTCCTCACGGAGAATTTGGACAAGCTATGCCTCTGTTGTACCATGGGTATTTCCCAGGCTTCTGCTCATTGCCTCCTGCCCCACTTTCAACTATGTCTCATGACATTTTTAAGCCTTCCTCAGAAGTATTACGTATTGACTGCAGCCAAGGCAGGGGATTTTGATGGATGTGCCTGTGGCAGGCAAGTATGGGGAGCTCCTGTGCTGAGCCACCCACCTCATTGCACCCGACCACCTTTCAGGCTCTGAGTGCCTCCCTGGGATCACTTCACATCTAGCCAACCCCCTTTGTGGAGCACACCTGCTACCCTGGGGATAATGCTGCCACCACCCACGGTCTGGACTAATCCTGGCTCTGTGTCCCCTGGGAAACACAGGCCTAGTAGCCCCTGAGGGTACTTGACCCACTTCAAGAACGTGAGGTGCTTCCCTTAATCTGAAGCAGAAATAGCGGTCTCTTTTAGTCAGTCGAACCAAGGGGACCCCAAGACATAATCTAGCTTCTCTCCCAGTAAGTCTCCCATGCTAGGTACAAAGAAGAACTTTATTGGTTACAAGGAGTAGGTTTGGAATAGGGTACAGATTAGAGCAATATCAAAGACATCCCATAGAGCAAACAGGGTGGCTTTGTAGCCTTTGATCACGCACCTGAGTTACTGCAAGGTATATATCTAGATAGATCTCAGGTAGCTTACTCATGAGTATCATCCAGAGGCAGGTGGAGATTCCCTCTGGAGGTAGGCAGTTTATTGATCATGAGTTTCAAGAGAGAGAGAGCAAATTTGAGATGGTCCAGCTTCTCTCTCTGAGTTCTTTCATAATGACTACTGCCCCTTCTCCTGGTCTCTCCTAACTTATATAAACCTTATGACCTCATTTACATGGTCCAATGGAGGCCAGCACCTGTTGGCTGCCAGCCAACCAATTTGAAATGCAACACTGGTTGCCAGGTGGACTGGCATTGCTTGGAACAATAGGGAGGCTAAGCCCTGAATGTGATGCCAGCCATGTAGGCAGAGGGAGCAGGTTTCCCCACTCCCTCAGGAATGTATCCAGCTCAGGTTACAACTCAGGGTTAACTAAAGAGATGGGATGTCTGCCCCCTCCAGGCCCATGTTAACCAAACTGTTACATAGCAGAGTTTTTGGGGCGAGACAGAGGTGGCATTCTGCCACAGTACCAATGCACCTGCCGTAATAGCTGGTGGTTCATGCTCCAGAAAGAGAGCCTTCCTTTTTGCTCGGTGGTATGGCCTGGGCGGGGAGTTTGAGTTCCTCTGTAGAATCATAGCCTGAAAGAAACTTAGCATTTCAGGTTTAAAAGGGACCTCAGGAGGTCACATTTAGCCAATACCACGTGGCAGAGGGTACCCTCTGCCCCATTGTTGTGTGAAACACAGTCCTCAAAGGGCTTCGCTCCTTGCCACCTGCAATGCCACCACCCACAGAATGGGGCTCCAGGGCATGAGCTGGTGGATTGTGACAGGGGAGCATAGCCGACCCCAAGCAGATCATATGTGAGGTCAGCGGGAGCCCATACGCTGACTGGGACTGGGAATAGGAAGTAGAGAAGGAGGATGCATGAAGAGCTCCGCAAAGCCAGAGCAGCATGCCTGGAGTTGGAGAAGAGAGAAGGATGGATGGAGGGCACAAGCAGTGGCTGCAGAGCAGCAATGTGGGCAGAGAGGTGGGTGGGATCAAGGTAGCTGGAATCCTCAAAGTGGGAGCAGGGTAAGGGAACAGTCCCCACACCCACAAGCAAAGGAGCTATGTCCCCTGAGAGACAATGAGCTATGGGGCTCTGGGGGAAAATACATGGTGACAGGCATCAGAAACTGTACAGAAACTCCCCAAGGCTCCCCAACACAGGACACAGAGCACCTCACAGCATGGCGCACTGTTTTACTGTGGCTTGAGGGACAGCCCATGGCCATCTTTCTGAAGAAGTCCCCAGAACTCAGGGACTCCTCCTGGCCTCTCATTTGGACACTGGCTGTTTGTCACCACCCCTTCAGCTGCATGGAGCTGCTCTGGGCAGTGTTGGCCTTTCCCTTGAAATGGTTTTTGTCATGAATCAGAGCAGCCACTGGCAGCTGCGTTCTGACTCCCACCGGAGTGTTTAGACCTTTGACTTAACAGGTGGGTAATTGATGGATGGAGTGAAATTAACCAGGCACAGACGCGTGTTGGTTATAGGAGATTTTACTTATGTCGCCTGAGGATGAAATGCGACGCAGGTCGCGGGCTTTCTTTAGTTACAGCCGAGCGTACGTAGCAGGTTACAGTTCAGCGAGCGTGATGAACGAAGTGCTGTAAATTAACGAGTCGTGAATGATTTACAAGCCGGCAGGGGGGTTTTGGTTACGTCAGGATGATCGATGACAGGGAGTCGTTGGTGGGTGATCAATCCGCCAACTTTACTCTGCTGTGTACTCAGAGTTCTCCGATTTGGGCGGAAGTGCAGGAGGGTTTTGTTTAGTCAGCCAATTGCTAGTTTCCAAGTGGGAATAATTTGTAATCAGCCAATAGGTGGCGTGCATGTTTAGCCAATCACGAGGACTTTATTGAAGTTTAAACAAAGTGGGTTGGCAGGTCCTCCTTAAGTTTCGTTTCCTTAAGTTTCATTTTCTCTGAATTGGGGCTGGTACTGTGCCAGAGGCATAGTTGATTGTTTGACTGTGACTCTTTCACTCTGACCAAGCCAGGGATTTATGGCAGGGATATCCCCTTTCACTCTGACCAAGTATAATGCATGCAAAGTGAGAAAAGCTCAGATTTCACTTCTTGTTAGCGACATGGGCATAAATTTCTTTTAGTTGTGACAGTTCTCAGTAGCACTTAGGGGAGATGCCTGCAGAAGGGGGAAACCCTTGAACCATGAAGCAGAATGTCCAGCTCATTCTGTCCCCTGGGGCCTGGCACTGAAAACACATGGCTGAAGGCATAATAGTGACCAAGGTTTCAGGGCAGTGACTGACAAATTCATTTTCCCCTTCCTGAGGCCACCATCCCTTGAGGTCTATCCAAGGCACCTGTCCAATGGGCGCAGCCATGCTACTGTCAACTGGGAGCTCTTGTAGAGTTGGAGGAACAGCATTAGCCTTCTGCCACGCTCCATCTCCATCCTTTTCACTGGGTGCCTATTCTGGGTGGGCCTACCAATAGGCTCAGGAGAAACAGTTAGACACCCTTGGGAGGCTGCCATTACCAAGTTAGGCTCTTTCCTTTGAATTCAGAAACCCCCTGAGTGCAGGTTCCCATGCCTACAAATGCCACCCGGAATATTTCAAAGGATGTGAAGAAGGGATGAAGAAAAGATCCAAAATGTGCTAGCACTGCTGGATGCTTGGTGGGAAGTTTAGGACACTTCCCTTCTTCAAACCCAGGGAGTGTGAATCAGAAAGGACCTGGGCTTTCAAGGAAATGTCCTTGTCCTGGGCTGTCACCATGATTTGCCACCAAGCACCAGCCTTGTATTTCCCTGCAGCTCCTGCTTCTTGATGCAACTACCATCTTCCCATGTGAAATCCCCATCTGGCAGAAGTGTAGTGTGAAGCTCCTGGCCTAGGATACCAAAAACGAGGATCGGTGAGCAGAGCTGTCCCTGGTGGGGGTGGGGAGGGAATCAGGGCAACCCACCCGTGCTCTGCACTTTGGTAGTGGGCAAAGCGGAGGCTCCACATCCAGCCTCTCACTACCCACCCCCTGTCCCCTGCCACCACCACCGATGGCAGCGGCAGCTTCTTCAGGTCAGGGATCAGAGCAGGGGCTGCGCAGCTGGTCTCAGCTTTGTCTTCACACCTTGTTATTTCACCACTTTAAAGTGAGACAAACAGGTTCCAACCACATGTGTGATCTATGTGAAGCAATAAACTATGGAGGTCTCAGAGTCTATGTCCCTTCCAGCCTGGCAGCGCAGCCGAGGCTGACCCTGCTCTGGCCCCTGGCTCGCAGCCCCCACTGGTGCAATGACCGCGTGAGCCGGGGAAGGGGCAGCCACAAGGGCACAGCAGGCCCTGGCCCTGATCCCAATCCCAGGCCCTTCTCAGTTCTGCTCCCTCCTGGCTCCGGCCCTACTCCCCCACCCCCCGCGGCCCTTTCCCCTGCAGACAGTCCTGTGGGGGTGCATGGGGTGGGTCATGTGCATGTGCATGTACGTGCGCGCTCAGTTGCCCCCCCCACCCATTTTTTTCTCCCTCCGCCTATGGAGGAGGGTGCTTCATTGTGGAATTAGCTGCCAGCAACCCCCACACTGAAGCCCCTTCTTTCCCCAGTCAGCCATGGCAGTCTTTATATAACATGACCATGTTTCCACTTACATGATACCCTGCTTCACGTTTACACTGTTCAGGGTAGAGCGGTTGTTAGTTTGGAGTCTGCTTATGTGGTGAGCATGTTTGTTATTACCCTGAAATAAAATAGTTTTCTGATAGCATACTGTTAGGTTAACAATAATTTAGATTATTAAGAAGTATTAGCTTTACAGCTGAATACAAGGTATGACCTGTGGCCTAGGAATGTTGCTGACCACTAGGCAGAATGATAGCTAAGCCTTTGCTTATGTTAAGTAATCATTTTAACTGTGTTAACCATTTTCTGAGTAAAATGCAGCAAGTGAATCTGTGTCTGTGTGCTGTAAACCAGATACAGCAAGGAACAAAATAACACAAAGAAGCCATTGTTCTAAGTACAGTGATCGTGTCCTTAAAAAGTATCTATGTCTGTGCAAGTTTTTGCTAACATATCATAATGTTACTGTTACTGTTACTTAACTTTTAGCTTTTAAAAGTGCTAGTTCAGCTTAATAGAAATATACTGTTATGAAGATTTGTGAAGCACCGCTCAAGTATTGCTTTTGTTAACCCTGTAGTCTTGCCATGTTGTAAAAAGTATAAAAAAAACGCCCCACCCTTTAGGGGAGGCCATTTTGCCTCTTTGCTGGCTTAATGGTCATTGCTTGAGCAAATATACTGCAGTAAAATTTACCTGTGTTGTCTAGTCCCTATACAGCTAAACGACGAACCCCAGGGAGTTTTCTCCCACGAGAATTTGGCACCGCAGATGGGACCCGTCTAGCTTGGAGCCTTTGGAGGCCTCCACCCCCTGACACCCCAGCATGCACCAGGTGAGTTCACCTATTTGGTTCAGTCTCGGGAGGTGGACGTTTCCCTCAGGACCAATAAGGCGGGATCCTCAAATCGGGTAAAGGAACAGTACCGGCGAGTACCTCAGGCCAGGTATGTTTTTGGTTTCTATCTGGTTTCTGGTTTTCTGGTTTAACCTCTAGAGGTCTCTGGAAGCAGTCTTTGAGGGTATCCGTCTGCCACTTTAAAGCTGTTAGAGCGGCAGCCTAGCCGAAAGGCGAAAGACACGGATATAAGGTAGAAATGCTGTTATAATGGCCAATGACTAGGGTCTTGGACTCAAGACGCCCCTCCTCACGGAGAAAGCCAGTGGGGTCTGAGAACACCGGTTGTTGTATGTGGACAAAACAGCTTCTAGGCAGGAAGAACTTAGGGAAATAAGACTGCTGGTACTTGGATATAATCATGGGTTCTGGCCTAGGATATTCACCCCTTGATTATATGATCAGGAATTGGAAACATTTGGAGGGACAGGCAGAACTATTCAAGTCTCATATGGCAGAACTCTGTTTAATTAATTAGACGTCTTATATGTCTCAGTTAGATTTGGGAAGACAATGGCCAGAAAATGGATCATTTGACCCAAATTGCCTGGCTGCCTTACGAAAGATCTTGGAGGACCTCTGCCTCGACCGAATAAATTATTGGTATTTATAAGACAATGTTGCTAGTAAACCTTTAGTCCCCCCGACCCCTGTACCTTTCCCAAATATGATTATAAACCCATGTCCAGACCCCCTATCCCACCTGATCCATTCATTCCCGTGCCGGCAGGGGACTCGGGAAATCGTGAGGAGGCATCACCCTGCCTGCCTCCCGGCAACCACCCAAGTCCTGAGCATGTAGATAGATCAAGGCATCCCTCTCCAGACTCAACTTCCCCGAACACTGATCTGACTCCCATAGCTAATCGTTCCCAACAACGAATACCTGCCCCTAGCCTTCTGGCTCCCCTAAGACAATACCCTGTGCCTGGCGAGGGTGGAGAAGTTATCAGTCACTGGAAACACGCTCCGTCCTCCACCACCGACCTCTTAAACTGGCAAGAAAACATCCCCAGGCTCAGAGATGATCCCAAAGTAGTTCTAAGGCACTTCAGAACCATTTTCATGACTCATAACCCCTCCTGGTCAGATGTCATGCAGCTTCTCGAAAGCCTCTTAACCTCAGATGAGAAGACCCAAGTACTACGCCACGCTGACCAATTTCTAGCCAATCAGCAGCAACAAAACCACTCCATGCCTAATGGCGTACCTAGGCAAGATCCAAATTAGAATTAAAACAAAGAAGAGGGACAGAATGCAATACATATGCTAAAAAGGACTAAAAAAAAAAAAGGCAGGAGATAAAACTACAAACTGGTCCAAAGTGACAGCTACTGTTCAGGGTCCAGAAGAACACCGTTCAGACTACTTTAAAAGACTCTGTAAAGCTATACATCAGTATAGAAACATGGACCCCGAGACACCTGCCACTTTGCCTGTGTTAAGACTTGTATTCATAAGTCAGGCTAGCAAAGATATTAGAAAAAAGCTCCAACATGACACTGAGGGTGTTGAGAGTAAATCCACGGCAGAAATCTTAGCCATTGCTACTAAAACTTTTAATGGAAGGGAAGAAAGAAAAACAAAAGATACAGAAAAAACAGTCTTTTGAAATCATTAAGCTGCCCGCAGCTTACTTCTCTGCACAATTAGATCCAGTGGCAAAGGGGGGAGTAGGCTGCCTTCACGCAGTGGCAGCAGCTGCAACAATAGTTGAAAAAGCACAAGAATTAGTCCTCAGATACCCCCTTATCCTGAAGGCTCCACATACAGTAGCCCTCCTCCTCCTCCAGAAAAACACTCAACAGTTTTCTCATCAGAGAATGAACAAATAGGAAACCACACTTTTAATGGCCACAAACCTGGTCATAGAGAGATGCAATACCCTAAATCCAGCTACCTTATTACCTCTACCCAGCAACAGTAAACCAGACTCCCACGATTGCCTTCAAGTTGCAGCATTTTCAGACAAACCCAGGGCAAATCTCAGTGACTTACCCTTAGACAACCCTGACTTAATTTTTTATGTAACTAGCTCTTCAAAAATAGTCAACGGAGTTAGAAAAATGGGTTATGCAGTAGTAACTCCATTTGAAGTACTTGAAGCTGAACCACTGCCTGAGCAGTTGGGCGCAGTAGTGGACTATGGCTTTCAGCTTGTGCCGTGCCCTGGTCCCTCACCAGGCTGCTTTTGTTTATTCTTGGAGTGAAATGCTGAAAGTTTTTGCACGTGTACTATGAGACAGGGAAGAGTAGAACTGCTCATTTCTCGAGAGCTATATGGAATGTTAGGCATGATGTGTATTACTGCAAAAGTGTTTGTCACAGTGTGAAGTTCTGAATGTCCTGAAATGTTTTCTCTTTAGTGAGATTGATGAGTTTTTTTACTTTCTGTACCTGATCTTTTATAAAAAAAAGTAGTTAAAAAGGATAGAATATGGCAATTGCTGGACGGAAGGATAGTGCTACCTAAAGCAGCCCTTAAACCTTATCTACAACAACTTCACCAAAGCAAGCATTTAAGTTGCAAAAAAACTTGCTGCTATCACTAATAAACTGTTCTACGCACCCGGAGTCTACCAGGAAGCAAAAAGGCTTTTAGAACACTGCAGTATGCAAAAGTTTAATATCAAAGAAGAAAAATCAGGACCCCCTGGAGCCCACCCCTGGGCTTATATTCCCTTTGAAAGACTACAAATAGATTTTGCAGATATGCCTAAAGACAATAGGTACAAAAACCTCCTAGTAATTGTTGACCAACTCACGGGGTGGGTAGAAGCCTTCCCCACCAGAAGGGCTACAGCACAACAAGTAGTAAAAATACTCCTTAATGAAATTATACCCAGGTTTGGTCCTCCACGTATCATTGAAAGCAATCAAAGATCACATTTTACTGCTAACTTAAATAAAACACTGACTAGCTGCCTAGGAATAGAATGGAAATTCCATACCCCTTGGCATCCAGAAAGCTCAGGACAAGTAGAAAGAATAAATCAGATCCTGAAACAAAAATTGGAAAGCTATGTGCTGAGAGCGGGTTAAAATGGATAAGACTCTCCCACTGGCTCTTATGTCCATCAGATCAACCCCCAGGAAAAAACTAAAGCTCAGCACATACGAGCTGCTGTTTGGACACCCTGTTCCCCAACATTTCCCCTTACTACCGGCTCACACTTCTTCTCTTTTAGGCAATGAAGAACTCACCTCTTATATTTTATCTCTACAGTCTCAGCTAAAATCTCTCCATAGGTATACTACTTTAAGCCAACCTTTACCTGCCGATGTCCCAGCACATCGCATCCAGCCTGGAGACTGGGTGTATGTGAAAACTTAAAAACAGTCTCCCCTGGAACCTAAGTGGCAAGGACCATATCAAGTCCTCCTCACCTCCCACACCGCCGTAAAAGTAGCAGAAAAGGACAACTAGATTCATTATACTCGTACAAAAAAGACAGAAGTTTCACCAGAGCTCAGGATCAGCTCCAACACAAGCTTCCTGACCTGGAAAAGGAGAAGCCAGAAAAAGACAACTGCGGACTTCGCGGGAGCACCGCATGCCCACCTGACCGCGACAAGGGTGAGCCAGAAGCAGACGAAAAAATAAAAACAAACACCTCCTGGACCTGCAACCCATTAGATTATATAAAACTCAAACTAACCAAAGTCCACTAATGAACTGTCACCCTTTTAAAGTCCTGCCCAGCCCAGAGAACACTGAACTCCAAGTACTGCATCCTTTAGAAACTTTTGAATCAGCTGAAACCGAGCACTTTAAGACTGTAACATGCCCTAGAAGAACAGTTATTGGAGCTGCAGGGTTATTCATACTGTTTGTGCTGATTTTGTTATAATACGGTTTTTATAACTATGTTATTTCTAATCTTTCTCTTTGCTGGAGAAATAAGTCTTTCACAGGAGTCGGCTATAGCTACCAGTTGCTGCAGACGTGCTAATCCTGGTGCCCCAGGTTTTCCTGTCTGGATAAGCAATTCAACCAAACTCTCTAAAATAGACGAGAAGGTCACCATTGCCCATTCATATCCTCCCTCACATTGCTGTAGTTCAGCAGAAGTCCGAATATTTACTTGTGGAACAGAATATTGTGTAAAGCCTAGCCACCCAGTTTTCAGACAATTTGCAGAGTCTCCTCAGGCTAAGACTACTCTTAAACCTACTGTTGCCCATATCTCTGATAACAATATGTACCTCCAATACGTTGAGAGAGCCGCTAAAGCAGAAAACCAAAGTAACTGTTGGGTGTGCAGTCATTTTCCTCTCCACACCCAAGGGAGAATTCCTATGACTCCCATGCCCTGGGGCCTCATCGAGTCACTTTTAAATCCCTCTAATAACCAAGCTTAGGACCAAAGTCAGCAGGAGTTCCTTTTAGTAAAGACTGTTGTTAGAGATTAGTGTTTTTATGTAAACTGCTCAGTATCAAACTGCATCAATTTAGGCACCAGCGTATGTCACCAATATTTTACTAGTTCAATTAGAGGAGACTGGCATAATAATAATACAGCAACTCCTACCTATTGCAGCTCTTACAATAATTTCTACAGCGGCAAAAACTTAACCAAGGACACTAATCCTATCTGTACCCCCATCTCCTCTTTAAATAATACCTTGTGGTATTGTTTGTACACTGGTACCTCCCGGAGACAATACTTCTTCAATAGAACTGCAAATCCTTCCTTTAAATCAAAGGGTGAGCACGGAGTGCTAGAACTAGGAAACGGTGGCTGAATACCTCCTAAGTATTCAAACCTCGCTGCTTTAAAAGGACAATACTGGGTCTGTGGCTCCCACGCCTATCATAAAATCCCTGCCAAAGGAAAAGGTATCTACTATCCGACAATGCTAAAACCCTCTACGTCCTTCGACATGCACCTTCCACAGGGCAGGTGGCGAAACAAGAGGGATCTGTAAAAAAGCCGTGATATAGTAAACAAATATAAAAAAACTCCACTTACCAAAGGAGTATTACTCGGGTGTTCTTTAGCAGGTATATTCCTGGGAATAGACACTGGGTGTCTTGGAAAATTTACATTACGCCTCCAAGCTGTGATAGAAATCATAGCTCACAAATTCAGCAAAGGTCACAAAGACCTCTCAAAGGCCGTTGCTGCCTTGGCTGACACCCAAGAAGAACTCCGACAAAAGATAATTCAAAACCGTATAGCCCTTGATTTTCTCCTCGCTGCTCAAGGGGGAGCTTGTGCGGTTATCAGACCAGAATATTATGTATGGGTTAACAGTTCTTTTACCATAGTACAAACCCACCTCAATGATGCAGCTGTCCATATCCAAAAAGCCAAAGATATAGCTAAACCCCCCAAAAATGCATCTCTTAGCTAGCTTACTAACTGGTTCTCTTCCCTTACAGAATGGCTTAGACCTTTTATGCTAAGTATAATTGATAATGGCCATCCTTTAGGGGGGCGCATTTTGCCTCTTTGCTGGCTTAATGGTCATTGCTCGAGCAAATACACTGCAGTAAAACTTTACCCATGTTGTCTAGTCCCTATACAGCTAAACAACGAACCCCAGCGAGTTTTCTCCCATGACACTTAAATAGCGTTAGCATCACTTGTCGTCTTCTCCAAGATTGTCCATCATTTTTGCTCACATTAACCCCTGAATATTTGTGAAAGTGGTGTCAAAGAAAGCCTTTGATGTTGTGCCCAAAAAAGCATGTAAGTCTATCACCCTGTCCCAGAAAATACAAATCCTTGATAAATTAAGAGTAGGCAATAGTGCTGCATCGATTGCCCGCCAATACAGTTTAAGTGAACCGACTGTGCGTACCATTAAAAAAAGTGAGCAGAGAATAAGAGACTGTGTGAAAACGACAACCCCTATGAGTTTGAGAGTGCTACTGGTGACTAGAATTCCTCATTTAGATAAGGCTGAGAAACTCCTTAATCTTTGGATTAATGAAATGACCAACAGAAAAAGGAGCAATTGTCGACGGCATGGCAATTAGGGCTAAAGCTTTGTCTTTGTATGAGCACGTAGCCGGGAGTAATGGTTTTAATAGGGCCATTCATTCCATTACTTTGTGTTTAAATATCCTTTTATTATGAAATAATGTTATCAAATCTTGGCCCCACATCCCTACCCCCTGTTTTCATTGACTTAATGCCTCAAGTTACACGGTTTGAACTCACAGGGTGTTTTTCAGGAATGTATCCCCCGCGTAACTCGGGGTCTGACTGTACTGTAATTTATAAGTACTACTCTGCTGCAGAGTTAGTTAATTTAGTCCAAACTAATAGGGGTGTATGTGTAGATAGGAGACATTTATTGCACAACTAAACAGTCAACTCCACAGTAAATGTCTCATGTATACGCACTTACAGAGAAGAAAGTTTCAGTGCAGGTGGATATGGGGGACTGTAATGTATTGGGTCTCCTCCGGGTGCAGCAGCAGGGGCTGGGCAGGGTCTTGTAGGGAGGCAGTCTGGTGATGTGGGCAGGAGCAGTGGGTTGTCTGTGTTCCTTGGTCATTGGCGTCGCCTGGCCATGGTTGCAGGTGCACTGAGAAAGGGGTTTGCAGCTCAGTGGCTGCCTGGGGAGGGGAACCCTGCATGGTTCAGCAAATCGGTGATTGGAGCAGGGCTGGAGCAGGGGCAGCAAAGCTTGGGACAGAGAGAGAGAGAGGAGATCTGGGACTGAGAGGGGAGAGGGGACAAGACTTGTGGGAGCCCTTGTGCTGTGGGAAGGTGGTGCCAAAGTCTGAAGGTAGGTGCTGGACTACCACAGACTGGGGGGTTTCAAACTGTTTCATGTTTTCCACAGCTGGTTATGTCCGAGGGATACAGAGTTTGGAACAGGGGAGGGCAATTATTTCAGCTACAGGGCCGCTTAATGAGTTTTGGTGAGATATCGAGGCCTGCCTTTAACAAGTGCCCCACCCCGTAGTCGCCATCTTGGGACCCCCCCCCCCATGGGTGGAATAAAGCCCCTCCAAAGGCCAGATCTGGCCCGCAGGACAGTTTTTGTCCACCCCTGGTTTGGAGGGACCTCTTGTCCACCAGAAAAAATGGAGATGCTGGGGAGTGAACCCAGGACCTCATACATGCAAAGCATACATGCTACCACTGAGCTACATCCTCCCTCCAGTGCTACTGAGCTCTGCTTCTCACTTGCTCTCACTCTCCCCCACATCTAGACCATTGGCCATGTACTAGAATCCATGTTTGGAGATCTGTAGTCCTCTCTTACCTTCCTATTGACCTGGGCCTTTGTCTGCATTGAATGCTGTCCAGGTGTAGGGCAAGGCCATGCTGAGTCCTGCTCAGGGTTGCAAACTGTACCTAAATTTACTGACTGTCAGTCAGTTGCTGGATAGAGAGCAGTGAGAGTTGGGCTGGTGTGTGTCTGGGTGTGTGTGCAGCGAGAACAAATGGGAGACTGATGAGAAGGGTGGGTGAATGCTAGAAAATAATATTTAGAGGTTTGTTTTTAGGAATTGTGTTATAGATAGAGTTGATATGCATTAGAATAATGGTCCAAGGGAATTGGAAGGCTTAATTGGTTTCTAAAAGCCTGTATGTGATCGTTTCTTTCATAGTCCACTCTGATGCAAGCAGGTGTGATGGGCTAGCTGGCAGTGACTTAGCCCAGGGGTTTTGAAAGGGCAAAAGATGATTGGAGGACTTGGGATTCCCTTTCCTCACCAATCAGGCCCCAGAGACTCACTCTCTGTGTCCCCTGATTGGTGCCTTGGGTCACCTGGAGGGGGATAAAAGGGGCAGCGCGGCTGACTTAAGGGTGACCAGCGAGGGACCACAAGGAAGGAGATGCAAAGAGCTGGGCCAGCAGCAGCTGCCCCAGAAGAGCCTGAAGGAGTGGGACCTGCAGGCAGCATCTGGACCCTCAGCAGTGCGGTGTGCGGCCGGCAGGGGAGGCTCCCTGCTGGGCTCCAGGATCACCTGTGAGAGGCTATGGCCAACAGGAGAGGCTCCCCTGCTCCAGCAAGGATCTGAGCAGTGACCTGCGAGGTTCTCAGCTCTGCTTCCAGCTCCTCCAATAAGAGGCCAGGCAACTCCACGTGAGGCTGGCCGGGGCTCTAGGAAGGTCAAGACCCCTAGCAGCTTAAAGTAGTAGCAGCACTGGTGGTTGTATGGTCGAGTTGCTGCATACCATAGGGGCGATCCAAGTTTAAGCCCCAGATGGGGTGAGTGAACTAACAGGGAGAAATTCTTTTCAGTGGATAGGGGCCATTGTGTTTTCACCCTTTCACCCCCTCCAGGTACCTAGGCCCTATATTCCTTGTCATTTGACATCTTGTATTTTATGCCATTTATATTTCCCCAACCAGTATTATTTGTTCTGCTGTTTGTGTTTTACATTTTGGTTAACCCTGTCTTTTGTCAACTGGATGAATATGTCTATGATTGTAAGTGTTTAACCTTTGTTGAATCCTGCCCCCTCAGGGCATTGTAGTGTCCCCTCTACCCCCAGTTTATACTGGTTATGCTCCCATTATTGTTCTCTCATTAAAAGATATATGGTTAAGTCCCCATTGGTGGTCTGGCTCTGCTCTATAGTGGGAGGAGAGTCCCTACACCTCCCACAGTGCTTGTGCACCTGCTTTGATCCTTTCAATTGGAGAGGGGTTACCTCTTGGATTACCGCCCGGGTTACACAAGGCATACATTTTGTGGGGGAAAAAACATCCCAACAGTGTTCCATTTCATGATATGCTTTGCCACATTGGTGACAGGTCACAGTGACCAGCTGCAGAGCCTTTGGGATTTCCAGTTTTGGTGGACAGACCAATTGCCATGCTGGCACATGCCCAGCTTAAGACGCCAGTCAATGATGTGTGCACGTGGTGGGTTAGGGATACAAAGGAATAGGCTGACAGGACAGACCATGGACAGTATGAGAACCACACTGAAACCAATCAATGATGCCTGCAAGAAAGAGTGGTAACAGTGCAAAGCAGTTGCAGGGCAGCCTGGTACAGTGTGGGCTCCAGGTGGCTGCAGTGGGTACTGCTCAGCAGCAGTGAGGGTGGGGGACTGCTTTGCTTCATGCTGAGCAACAGTTTCTACCAGGTGCCATTGCTGCTCAGTCTAGATGGGTGAGTATGAAACAGTTGCAGGCCCCCACCAGTACCACAAGGCTTGAGCTGGTCATGGCGGCAGCCAGAAAGAGCCACCAGTACCCCCGCTGTGTACAAAGGCAGTCCCAGCATGGAGCTTCCCTAGCCCTGTTGCCTGCCTAGGGGCAGCAGGACACAACATGGCCAAGCAGTACCTGGGCAGGTGAGTCTAAGGGCTCCCCACGCACAGGAAAAGACCTTCCACGTGCCAGATCCATCCAAAGGGCCACATTTTGTCCACCCCTGGTTTGGAGGGGCCTCCTGGGAAGCCTCTGCAGACAGAAAGGATGGAGAAGATGGGACCTGAACCCAAGTCTTCACACATGCAAAGCATGCAGTCTACCACTGAGCTACATCCCCCTCCCTGGAACAGCTCTCCTTTGAGTCTCACCTACTCTCACCCACCTGAAGCTCACTGTCCAGGTATGGACTCTTTGCTTGGGGAGATCTAGTCCTCTCTCTCCTTCCTATTGACCTGGGCCTTTGTTTGCATTGAATACTGTCCAGGTGTAGGGTAAGGCCATGCTCAGTCTTGCTCAGGGTTGCAAACTGTCACTAAACTTACCGACTCTCAGTAAAAATTCAAGTTAAGAATTAGGTTCAATGAACTCAGGGAAAACACTTTAGCTATGAATAAAGACAGTAAGCACCTGCAGCTTGACTACAGCTCCCACATAAAAGAAAACCTGAAGTGGCACCTGGTGTCTGAGTGGGAGCACAGCACCCTGCAGGCAATGTCCTCTCATCCTAGTGCTCCTGTTGCAGTATCCCAGGATGCTTGTACAACTTTTGGGTTGCAGGTAAGCTGTTTTGGGGTGTCTGTACACAGATGGGAGGGCACAGACAGAGGGGAAAGGTGGGGCCTTGGCTGGGGTGGACAGTATGGTACAGGGTGAAGACCAGGACATCAAGGTGTGGGGATAGTTAGGGGGCCCCTCCTTCGGTGGGACAGCACAGTGTAAAACGATTGCTGCCATCAAGCAGTGTTGTCAATTCAATCATTTTTTTTACTGCATAGTTTTACTGACAACCAAACTGTTTTTAACCTTTTTATCATGGCTGATGCAAAGCATTCAGAAAGACTAGCACAGTCTAGCATTTTTCTTGATGATCATTTCCTCTTTGAAATCTTGAGATATATCTCGTGAATGACGTGCAGATTCCCCCACGATTAACAGTGATGTGTCACCATGAAAAGGATCTCAGAGCAGCCCCTCCCCCTAGTGGAAAATCACTCATCTAGATCATTTCAACAGCACTTGCAGTGTGCTAGAAATAAAGAAAATCCCAAGAAAAGTCAGCCGAACCCTCTCTGAAGTAGGGTTACCCTACGTCTATGTTTTCCCAGACTTGTCCTCTTTTTCATTCCTCCCATCTCCATCTGGGAGGTTATTTTTGTTCTGTTTTGTTTTGTTTTTTAAATATTATTAAATGTTCAGGATTTTGCTCTGCTTAGTTTCCTGGCTTGCCCTAGGAAGGAGCTGCTTGGGGCTGGAGGGAGCAGGGGTGGGGGATGGGAGACACAAATACACAATCCCAGTGCATGCGGCCAGCATGCACCTGGCAGGGGATGGGAGCAGCCCTGCAGCTGCTGGCTGCGAAGCGTATGTGGGGTGCGGGGTGGAGGGCCAGGGCTTGGGACTTTCCAGGGTGAGCAAGGGAGGTAGTGGGGAAGTGCCTGCCCCTCCAGTGGGGGACAGGGGTAGGGGCCCTGCAGGGGCAGCAGGGTCCTGCATGGCTCAGCAGGCAGCACAGGGGCTGGTTCCCATGCTCACAGGGTTGGGGTAGCTGGGAGACACTGCAGGGCTTGGAGGGGCAGGGGTGCCAGGTCAGGAGGGATAGTTATAGCCTGGGTTGGTGTTGTAATGTTCAGTGCCCTGGGCTTTGAGTTTAATGATCTGAGGTCAAGTCTCAGCAGAGTCTACTCCTGTGACTGCTACCGCACCAGCTCTTTTTGCAAAGAGGTGGCTTAGCTCAGTTCCCTCCTTCACCTTCCCTTGCCTTTGTTTTTCCCCACACTTTCTTCCCTTTGATGCTCCTTGTTTAGAAACAAAAGTGAAACCCTGGGGAAAGGCAAAGCCTTCATCCCCGACTTCCTTCCCACTTGCAAGGTTGAAGCCCAAACCCTGCCCTAGGGGAACGTGTCTGACTGAGAAGCCAAGGGGAGGCCCTGAGCTGTGGGGTCTTTCCCAGAAAGACTGTCTGAGGGGCCCATCAAGCTGTCACCTGGATCCACCTGCCCAGCACCCAGACCCCCACCCTGTCTGACTTTGGCATGTTTTACCACTCCTTGGACATAGTCAGTAGGGAAAGGACACTGCTGCGTGGAAAGTGTCCTGAGAAAAAGATGCTTTCCTTCTTCTCTATGGCAGCCCTGCTAGGACTTCAAGACTGCTATCATATGCCATAGCTTCTACAGCCACTCATTGTATGATATGCTTTCCAAGTCTTGGATCATCATTGCTGCCCAACTGTAGACCCTCTCTAACTTCTCCCTGTCTGTTTTAAAACACAGAGGGCCGAACTGTTTACAGTACTCTAGGAAAGAGCAAAGCAAGGTTGAGCCAACATACACTAAAAACTCCCTTGAAGGGGAACATTGGGGGACTGCGGATGGATTTTGACTTGCTTTCTTGTCAACCACTGCAGACTCTAGCGATCTACCAAGACACCCTAAAAATGCTCCAAGGTGCTGGCATCTAAGCCAAGGTCATAGGTATTAGAGCTGTTTTTAGCTCGAGATGCCTTAGTAGATACATGCCATTGTTTGATTAGCTCTGCCAGCTAGGAAATCACATTGGGGACTGAGGTCTTGTTGAGATTTTGTGCTAGCAAGCATATCACTGCCCAGCCTGTAAGCGTGTTGTGGATTATTTCTCCCCAGCTGGAGCACTTTATATTTCTACGTATTAAATGACATCAGGTTGAGGTGTACCCACCTCGCTAGCCAGTCCTGGTTGGCCTGTATTGCCAGCCTGTCTTGGAGCATTACCACACTCCTTTATAGTTTGGTGTCATCCGCCAACTTTGCTAGTTTGCTTTTAATACCCGAATGCAAATCATGGATGACCATGTTGAAAAGCACTGGTCTCAGGACTGAACCCTGTGGGATGCCACTGGTCTCCCTCCGCCATGATGACTCAGTTCTGTCAATCAATACGCTCTGGTTCCTACCTAGTTTGCTTTGTGAATTAAGACAGAAGTGTTTCTTGCAAGTGAAAGAAGTTGGTGGTGGGGGCAGGTGGCCTGGGTTTGAGGCAAGGTCTTCACAAACCTGACCTGACCCCAGGGCCTGGGGTTTACTCAGGGCCTGGACCCCAGGAGTCAACATGACTTCAGCCCAACCTGGCAGCTGCACACCCAATGCCAGCAGGGCCCCGCTGTCTCCTCTCTGATAAGCGGTTCCCTCCTCACAGGCCCCTGCACACGGCACATGGGTGCTTTGCAGTGGGAGACATTGTCCCACTTCTCCACCTACTGCAAGGCAGGAGGAGGGGTGGTTGTGCCTGGGCAGGGGCTATCCATACCCTGTACTGAAGTATCCTGTGCCCCAGACAGCCAGGCAGCTGCATGTGGTGAAGGGGGAGCAGGAAGACCAAGGCTGCCTGTTTCTCCATCTCCATGCACTGTGAAACCCCTGTGCTGAGGCACCCTGTACCCCATGCAGCCGATGCCCACCTGGCTACTCTCTTGTCTCAGCGTTTCTCAGGGCAGGGACTCCACATGCCTCAGTGCGGGACCTCCACTGCGGAGCCTCTGCACTGAGGCATGCACAAATGGGAGCAACCAGCCCAGGGCTACCTGCTCCCTGATTTTGAGGAACCCTGCACCCACCCAACCGTGGAGCAGCTTGCTGGAGCGCAGGGTGCCTCAGCACAGGGGCTCTACAATGCACAGAGATATGAGAGCTGGGCGCCCTGGGCTGCCTGCTCCCCGTCTCTATGTTGGCCCCGGCACTTGCACTTAGGCAGGTTTTGCAGCACTTTTTATTCCAGTATTTTTTTTCTAGGGCACAGTGAATCCAATCAAGTGATGGTCACTATCTGGCACAGAGTGGGAAAAATAACCAGTAGGGCAATTTTTAAGAAAGCCTTCAATATGGTATCTTATCTTATTCACACAGATAAACTGAACGGCTGTGATGAAGATAATTACACGTTTGTAATTATCTATAACAGACACCAAAGCAGGGAGTTGCGGGAGGGGGAAATAGCAAGGGTCTTGTCAGAATGGGTGTGTATTGGAGACCTCCAGACTGGGAAGGCTGGGAAAAGCAATTGTGACATTGCAATGGATGCCTACTACAGATTTCCAAAGAGTCACGGGGAGGGGAGCACAGCACGGACACCGTCACAACTTGTGTTTCTTAGAGATCCCAAATGAGTGAGGAGAGAGTTGGAGGCTTCATTAAGCTACTCTCCAAGGCTTTTATATTGCAGGCCTTGTGAGAAAAACCAAGGAAAGTGTAGGGTCCCCAAAAAACCACAGACAGCAGTCGAGCAATGGCCGAAGTGGAGAAGGGTGACGGAAATGGTCAGGGAACATGAACGTGGCGGAAGGATCTGAGTGCACAGTTAGGAAGTTTGCAAATGAAGAGCAGTTTAGATAGTCACGTGGCTGAGCTGATTGGGACAGGGATGAGCTTGCCTTGAGCCGGGGGTTGGACTAGATGACATAGTGAGTGTCCCTCCTGGCCTATGAGTCAATGAAACAGTCAATCCAGTGTCCCACCCCTACTCCACCCAGTACCTTCTCTGTCTGCAACTTTTCCAGCTGAGATTTCAGGTACCTCCAGCTTGTCATGATACTCATAGGCTTCAGCACCTCTGTACTCCTGAAAGGCAGCTGATTCAAGCAGAGAGGTGCAATGGACAACTGCAAAGCAGCCGGTTTCAGCCAGATTTGCTCACAGGAAAATCAGTGGATTCCCAGGAGTTGGGTCCCAGCACTGGAAAAAAGGACTGCTTCTGCACGGTTTAGCCCAGCAGCACAGCAAATCCTGAAGTCTCTGTGGAGAAGAGAGGAGGGGACATGGTATGTAGAGAGTGGGTGAGTTGAGCCGAGGAGGGGGAGGCCCCTCACCCCATGCCTTGCCCCAGAGCCAGGCAATGCCGTCCCGAGGCAGATCAGAGTTGGGGTCCCCTAGCGGAGAAAGGCACCTGCCCCTTTCTCCACAGCCACTCTGCACTCTCATCACAGCCATCTCTTCCACCCTCCTTGGCATTGCCCTTCTCCTTCCTCACACCAGGGCCACTGGGTTCTAGTCCTCACCTCAGCCAGGGCTGCCCCATGGGCCAGCGCTTTCCAGTCCTTGGGCCGTGCAGGCAGGGAGGGATCATAGCCACAGAGGGAGCAGCCAGAGGGCTGGAAATGGACCCAGAGGCTGCCCCACAGATTCACACTCGGTTGGGGGCACCGTGTGCCCAGACGGAGCCATGAGTCCTGAAAACAAGCAGACTAAAGAAAGGAGGCTCCCAGGAGCTCACTAGGGCTGCTGCCCTCGCCTGGGCACTCCAGGTCGCAGTGGGCACCAGGGCAGCTGGGCAGCATTGTGACATCAGCCAGCTCCCAAGAAAGGGCGGTGAGGCTGGCAGCGTGGATCCCTGCCCCAGAGGACGCGGTGCTCACCTCCCTCCTCCAGGCTCCCTCCACCCGAGGAAATAGATCCAATTTGAGACCCAGGGTGAATCAAAAAAAACAGTGAGGAGAAAACAGCAACAAACAATAAACAGCTTTACACCAGGGAGAGATGTTACAAGCCCATGGGATATAGTAAATTGTATATTTCCTATTACATTCAGTTTGCGTTGTTAAATATGATTGATAATACTAGGAGCAGAATATTTTTAAGAATATATTTTCTTGGAGAGACTGGAAGGCTGGGAAAAGATGGTGGACAAGTAAGATGCAGATTCAGAAAGGGCATCTTATGCCCAAAAGCTTTTCAGCCACATTTCTTAACTCTGAGGCTTGACCAAGGAAAGGTTTTGTCAAGCAAATCCCTTGGCCTCCCAGCTACACCCCACTGCAATGCTCATTTTAACAGCCAGGACCTCATATAGAAACCCGTGTCTCCTTGCATTCACCAGCCACAGCACACCACTGCTCTGCACCATGGACCCACCCCCGTCTCAGGCTCTGTTCCTGCCCCAGCAACAGCTTTCCAGGGACCCCAGGGAGTGCTCTCCTCAGGGCAGGAGACCTGAGATCAGGCGGGCATGGGGAGCACCAGTCACGGGGAGACAAGAGCCTGTGGCAGTGGATGATGCCCATGGCAGAGCTGTGGCTCAGGCAGGGGTGTGTGTCTCAGCACAACTGATGGCAGCTGTGGCGTGTTTCCAGGAGTCCTCCACCTGGACAAGGTACTGCTGGAGCAGGGGTGTTGCAGGAGGCCCAGTGGCATTATTGCCCTCCCCTAAGGAATGAGATGTCCCCTTCCACTTGCTGAGAAGACAAGCCCCACAAGCCTCTGCGACAGCTGGAGAGCATGCACCCATGGGTGCTAGAGGAAGAGGGCATGTGTGATGTGCTCTGACATGAGAAGGGGCTGGACACTTCCATAATGTATGGGGGCAGCTGTCTCAGCATGTCTGTGGGGATGGGAGATGAAGGGCACATCAGGGGTAATGGAGAAAGCAACACCCCCCACCCCCGAGGCTCCCAGTCATGCCCCTGTCTTTCTGGGTAGCTGCTGCATAGGGAGTTACTGTTGTGCCCTGGGAAAAAGATGCAACCAGTTTAATCCCACAGTCCTGGCAGGGTCAATGCAGGATTGAGAGAAGAGATCAATCAAGTCCAGAAGGTCTAAGACAGTAAAATGGTTGACCAACATCAAAACAGGCCAGCCATAAGCAGCATTACCCAGCAATGCTTTCACTGCCCAAGGCCCTGAAGAAAGTGGGACTGTTTTTTAGCCTGCCACCCAGGGACTTGTGGCTCTGAATGGTCCACCCAGGTCACCTGGTCCCCTCTTGGAGAGCTCATTGCAGGCCCAGACTGAGTTGAGGCTGGTACGTAACCAGACCCCCGAGGGCTCTGCAGCCGGAGCTTCTACCGGTGGGTGCGAAATGTGTGGGTTCTGTGCAGGCTGGGAACGATCCGAGGCCCTTTTGCGCACTGCGGGCTGTGGCCAGCAGCCCGGACATGCCGGGTCGGGGAAGGCAGGCGGTGTGCTAGAATTAGGCACGGACGCTTAATGGTTGTTTAAGATTGTTTACTTACACCGAAGATGGTCGCGGTGTAGGCTGGAATGTTTCCAGGAATACTTCGCATAAATCCTAGTTTAAGAACTCTGAAAGAACTCTGATTCACTCACACGAAGTTTTCGAGGCTCCGTGGAACTTTTGCGCGCAGGGAAGGGTAAGTCGAGGGATCGTTTGGCGACGGGGAGAAGAATAGATAGGTGATCAGCCTATCGATCAGCTCGGCGCAAGTCAAATCTCCTTAGAGGCACTTTGCAGCATGCTCAGAGTTCTCCGACTTGGGTGGAAACCACTCAAGCCTCTTATACGGCTAGCAAGCCAATCGCTAGCCGCCACATAGGAATAATTTAGAACTGACCAATAGCGGGGCACGAATTTAAATACAAATGGCAGTGTAACAGGCATCACTTCCGAGCCAAGTTGTGGCCCGCTCACCTGTTCCTGCGGCAACCGCCCGCTTTCTCGCCTGCCACGTCTTGATGTTAATTAATTAATTAGCGGGAGGCTGACCATTATAATGCCCCGATGCCGGGGGGGGGGCGCTCTGCGGCTCCAACCTCCCCTAATACCGCAGCCCAAGCCTCGCAGATGTAATTGCTGTCATCTCTCTTCTGCCCCCTTTCAGAGACTCACTATGCTGCCCCCTTTTTGGGGCTCCCTATGCCCACATTTGGGCCCAATCGTCCCTCTCTGGGGCCGGGGTCTATGCCCCTATAAGCTGCGCCCTCACTGGCATCTGGCTGTGCCCCGCTTGGGCTTACAAAATGGCCCTCGTCCTGGGAGCTCGCCCCGCCCACACTGGGGCTTCAGAAATGCCCCTCCCTAGGGCTGGGTCTATACACCCCGTATGCTGCGCCCTCCTGGGCGCCGGGGTCCCCGCACTCTGCTGCAGGTCCCTATAAGTAGGTTGCGCCCGCACTGGTGCCGGGGTCCTCACTTTATCGTGAGCCCCCCTATGAGGCCTCCTCCAACCCCTAATAGCCTCACCCAAGCCACCGGTTGTAATAACAGCCAAACAAACACAAGCCTCCTGGCTGTAACACAAACATAAAGCCCCCTGGCTAAACCTTTAGTGCCCAATCCTCTCAGGGCTATCATGAGCTGTACTTGCCCCTCAGACTTCTCCCCATAGCTTGGCTGAGTGAGCTCCTGGCTCTCCGGCTGCTGGTAGAGAACTGCCAGCCTGGCCTCAGCCCTGGGCTTTTACAAGGGCCAGGCCCTGCCCCCTTCTGGCCAGCTGACTCCCATTAGTTGCCGCAGCAACCTGCAGCTGTCCCCCTTATGTTCCGCCAGGGCTCTCTCCCTGGCAGTTTTCACTCCTTAGGAGCCAGGCACTGACGTGCCCTGCAACACACCTCCCCCCCCCCAAGATCTGCACTCACCGAGGTAGATCTTAATTCACTTTAAATCCAGTTGGACTCGGCAGCTCTTCCTGGCCTTTCTTCTGGCACCCGGCATCTTTCTTATGAGTGGTGGAGGTTTTAAGGCGCCTCCTGCTCGCCTTTTCCCCAGGGCGCACCGTGTGGGATTTCTCGGGAGTTACCCCGCCGCGGGCAGTCCCCCCACACTAGCCATCCCTGGTAGGGTGCTAACTAGGCCTATCCTTCAGCTAGGAGTCCATTTCTTGGCCCCTGATTATTCACAAAAAGGGTCGACCCCCCCTTTTTTTTTCCTTGGTCGCGGTTTTCTTGTTCTTCTCGGCCCTCCTTCCTCCTCATACTGCCTCGAGAGGAAATCCGCACTTACATTCTGATTGCTCGGGTGATGTTTTATTTCAAAATAATAGGGTTGCAAACTCAGGGCCCATCGCATCAACCTGGCGTTATCCGTTTTCATGTTCTGTAACCCGCGGAGGGGCGCGTGGTCTGTAAGCAGCGTGAACTGTCTTCCCAGCAAGTAGTAGTGGAATGTCTCCATGGCCCACTTGATAGCCAAACATTCTTTCTCTATCGTGGCATACCTCCGCTCCGGGGGATGCAATCTCCTACTTATATAGGCTATGGGGTGCTCTTCCTCTCCTTCCACCTGGATCAATACCGCTCCAATCGCCGCTTCGGACGCATCGGTCTGTACCAAAAGTGTCTATTAAAGTTGGGGGTATATAACAGAGATTGCAGGCATAACACTTCTTTCACTGTTTGGAAGGCTCTCTCTGCCTCTGGCGTCCATCTTACCTTGGCTGGTGCCTTCGCTTTAGTCATCTCTGTCAACGGCACCACTAGATCTGCGAAGTGGGGTACGAACCTTCTATAATAATTGGCTAGCCCCAGGAAGGCCCTCACTTGTTTTTTAGATTGGGGCGCTTGGTACCTTTGTAAAGCCGCCACTTTGTTTAACAGTGGTCTCACTTTCCCGCTTCCTACTAGGAAGCCCAGATACAGTGTTTCTTCCTTTCCTATGGTACATTTTGTCGGGTTGGCTGTCAGCCCGACCCGTCTCAGGTCATGTATCACCGCCCTGAGTGCTTGGAGGTGGTCTGCCCACTCTTCCGTATAGATGATAATATCATCTATATATGCTGCAGCATAATCCCTATGTGGGGCCAAAACCCTGTCCATCAACCGTTGGAAGGTGGCTGCAGCTCCATGGAGTCCAAACGGCATGCGTTGGAACTGGAAGAGCCCCCATGGTGTTGTGAAGGCTGTCTTCTCTTGGTCCTCCGGGGCCAGTGGCACCTGCCAATAGCCCTTTGTCAGGTCTAGAGTGGAGATATAGCGGGCCTGCCCGACGTTCTCTACCAGTTCGTCTACTCTCGGCATGGGGTAGGCGTCAAACTTCGCCACTGCATTTACTTTCCGGAAATCTACGCATAGCCGAATCTTCCCGTCCGGTTTGGGTACTACGACAATGGGGCTCCGCCAGTCACTGTGGGACCTGCATATGACGCCCTTCTCCAACATCATTTCAATCTCGGCTTTTATCTGACTCTGTAGCCCCTGGGGAATCCGTCTCCAGCTCTCCCTGATCACCTGGCCTGGAGGAGTTTCTATCCGGTGTACCACACCCCGAGCTTCCCCGGGCACTTCCTGGAACATGTCTGCGAACTCCCCGATTAGCTCGGCAGCCTGTTCCCTCTGGTCCTTTGATAATCTTGCCGCGAGCTCTACGTCGCCTGGTCCGCTGTCCTCTGTCAAGGAGGGTCCTAGATCTAGCTCCTCGGGCTGAGCAGCTAAATACATACACTCCCGCTCTTCCCACTTCTTCAGCAGGTTGACATGATATATCTGCTTCTTCTTTTGTCTATCAGCCTGATATACCTCGTAGTCCACGGACCCCACTCTGCGTGTGACTTCATAGGGCCCCTGCCATCGGGCGAGCAACTTACTCTCTCTATCCGGTAACAGAACTAATACGCGGTCTCCTTCCTCAAACCTCCTTTCCCGGGCGCCTCGGTTATAGTACCCCGCCTGACGTTGCTGGGCCTTTCCGAGATTGCCCACGACTTCACTGCGAGCAGCCTCCAATCACTCTCGCAGTTGTACCACGTATTGTATCAAGTTCTGATCTTTGTTCTGCTGGTCCTCCCAACCTTCTTTGATCAAATCAAGTATCCCCCGGGGCTGTCGGCCATACAACAGTTCAAAGGGTGAAAACCCTGTCGAGGCTTGGGGGGCCTCCCTTACTGCGAACAGCAAAGGGGGTATCATTTTGTCCCAGTCTTGTGGTCTCTCGGTCACGAACTTCTTTAGCATCTGCTTCAACGTCTGATTGAACCGTTCCACCAACCCGTCCGTTTGGGGGTGATAGACCGTCGTCTTCAGATGCCTAATCCCCAGGGCTTTACTCACGCCTTCAAAAACGCGGAAAGTAAAATTCGTCCCCTGGTCCGTTAACAACTCTTTGGGGAGTCCTACCCGCGAGAATATTTTCAATAGTTCGCTTGCCACCTTGGGAGCGGATATTGTCCTCATCGGCACTGCCTCTGGGTACCTGGTCGCATAATCTAGTATCACTAAAATATACTGGTTCCCAGTACTACTTCAGAGAAGTGGCCCCACAATGTCCACAGCTACCCGTTTGAACGGAACCTCCATCAAAGGCATGGGGATTAAAGGGGCCTTTGGGGGGCGCCTCGGGTTGGCTTTCTGACACACCGGACAAGAGGTGCAATATCTCGCCACTTCTCTCAGCAGTCCGGGCCAAAAGAATCTTGCCCTAATGCGTGCTTCAGTTTTGTCCCGGCCCAAATGTCCCCCCATAGGTAGTTCATGGGCCACCTTTGTAACGGCCTGTCGATATTGCCGCAGTACCAGGAGTTGCATGACCTCTTCTTCTCCAGGCTTGCCTCGCTCAATGCGATAAAGAAGACCGTTCCGTACCTCGAACCTCGGTGATACCCTCATCAGTTCGGGCCGTAGCACCTCGTTGTCTCGTCGCGCTAGGTGTTCATGCAATGCATGGCGAAAATCTGCCTCGCGACTCTGCTCCAGCTGGAAGTGCTCATCCTCCCACAGAGCAGCGACATCCACCTCTCGTTCAGCCACTTCTTCAGGGTGTCCCGTCTCCACGGCGAACCCCTCAACTGTCTTCTGCGACCTTGCCCTAACTATCTCCCCTAACAAGTCAGGCCAGTCGCAACCCAGTACCACTGGGTAGGGTAACTGCTCCACAATCCCTACTAGCATCTGCCGGTCTCTATTACTACCCGAAGCTTGACACTTATCCTGTCGATCTTACAGGAGGCCCCGCAATAGCATTGCACCTGTACACAATCGACTATCTCCCTTCCTCCTGCCGGTAACACCTTGCTCTGCACCAGGGTCTGCAATGAGTCCGAATCTAGCATAGCCCGGACCGTTCTGCCCTCTATTGTTACTTTCGCCGTAACCGCAGGTGGCTTATCTCCCTCCTCAGGGTCACACTTGGCTACATAGCCACACATCCCTACCGGGATCGGTGGTCGGGTGGGGTTGCTTTCCATCATTTCTACTAACAGAGCCTGTCACCTAGCGATTTCCCGCAGGCCTTGGATTGCTTGCTGAAGCGACACCACAACCTGTGGTGGAAACTCTGGGTCTAGGCCGGGCCTCTGTTCCCCTCTCTCTCTCTTTCCGGGCCCAAGGATTCTTTCCCTGATACGGCTAAACCAGTGTCCAATGCTGCGCACTGCCGTACGAAACCTTCCCGGCCAATGCACCATTGTAACAGGCATTGTTTCCGAGCCAAGTTGTGGCCCGCTCACCTGTTCCTGCGGCAACCGCCCGCCTTCTCGCCTGCCACGTCTTGATGTTAATTAATTAATTAGCGGGAGGCTGACCATTATAATGCCCCGATGCCGGGGGGGGGGGGCGCTCTGCGGCTCCAACCTCCCCTAATACCGCAGCCCAAGCCTCGCAGATGTAATTGCTGTCATCTCTCTTCTGCCCCCTTTCGGAGACTCACTATGCTGCCCCCTTTTTGGGGCTCCCTATGCCCACACTTGGGCCCAATCGCCCCTCTCTGGGGCCGGGGTCTATGCCCCTATAAACTGCGCCCTCACTGGCATCTGGCTGTGCCCCGCTTGGGCTTACAAAATGGCCCCTGTCCTGGGAGCTCGCCCTGCCCACACTGGGGCTTCAGAAATGCCCCTCCCTAGGGCTGGGTCTATACACCCCGTATGCTGCGCCCTCCTGGGCGCCGGGGTCCCCGCACTCTGCTGCAGGTCCCTATAAGTAGGTTGCGCCCGCACTGGTGCCGGGGTCCTCACTTTATCGTGAGCCCCCCTATGAGGCCTCCTCCAACCCCTAATAGCCTCACCCAAGCCACCGGTTGTAATAACAGAGCCAAACAAACACAAGCCTCCTGGCTGTAACACAAACATAAAGCCCCCTGGCTAAACCTTTAGTGCCCAATCCTCTCAGGGCTATCATGAGCTGTACTTGCCCTTCAGACTTCTCCCCATAGCTTGGCTGAGTGAGCTCCTGGCTCTCCGGCTGCTGGCAGAGAACTGCCAGCCTGGCCTCAGCCCTGGGCTTTTACAAGGGCCAGGCCCTGCCCCCTTCTGGCCAGCTGACTCCCATTAGTTGCCGCAGCAACCTGCAGCTGTCCCCCTTATGTTCCGCCAGGGCTCTCTCCCTGGCAGTTTTCACTCCTTAGGAGCCAGGCATTGACGTGCCCTGCGACAGGCAGGAACTCCTTGCAACGTGCATTTCTGTGCTGCAACGAAGAAATGCACCCTGCAAAGAAAGCTACAAACGGCGGGAAAATAATTTAGCAGTGCCGAAGCACACACAAACAAAAAATCACACCCTTGGGTTGTGACAGGTTCAAAGCAATGTGGTACTGACACTGCCCCTCTTCCACAGCACCCCTGGGACCTGGTTTGTGTGGGTGTGCACTGCAGAAGGCTGTGACTTCAGCTGGTGCATGGATACTTTTTGTGGGGCCTGACTCAAGTTAGAGCCATGGTTGGGCAGTGGGCTTGATCTGGCATGCACAGCACTGAGGCCTGGTCCTGCATGGAGGTGGGACCCCGTGCAGGCCCACAGGGCAGGATTGGCACAGCTGTAGAGTCCTGATGGTCAGTTCTGTGCCAGGCAGACAGCACAGAAACACCACCAGAAAGTCCTCCCCCTTTACCTGGAAGCTGCTTCTCAGGCACTTTCTCCTCTTGATGGGATAGGTGCACCCTACTGCCCTCTCACAGAGACCAATTCACAAAGATTGCCCTCCTCCCACCCTGAGCCCAGCTCTCACCTGTGGAGGATACAGCCGCCCTTCTGCTCTGCATGTCTTTTGATGATATGGTTTTTATGATGATATCAGTTGTTATAATGGCTCCCAGCACACACCCCATGTTTAGCTAAGGGTGACAACTTTTTAGATGATTGAGTCCACCTTTCCACAGCACACTGCCCTCCAACCCCCAAGCAGAGGGGCAATCAGAAGGAGTAAACCAGATCCTAAACCAGTAACTAAGAGACTTTTGCAGTTATCAGGACTATTACTCCTGCCCGAAAAGGCATGCAGCAATGTGGAACATGCCTCAGTGGGAACCAATTCTTCTTTCTTTTTGGTAATTGTTGAACTTCATCTGTGTTTCCACCACACAGCACCTTTCTCCTGACTGGTTATTGTGGCGCTGGAGTGCCTCAAGACCATTCACCAAGTCCAAGCCAACCTAAAGGCTACTAAGACTGCCTATAAAAAGATAGAGAAAGACCAGCAGTGTCAAGAAGTTACTTTTTTCGCAGTTGGTCCATGGCTCCAGTTATACCCAGCAGACAGAGCAGCAATCAACAGTTATCAGAAAAGGAAAAAAAAATATTTATGTTATTATTCTACAACAATTTAACGTGATGGTAGGACACCACCTTTACTGCTTCTCTATCTCTTCTGCACCCAATGAGGATTCATGCTGTGGCCAGTTGTAGTAAGTCCTGCTGCTTGGAGAAGTAATACCACTGTATTCTCATTTCGCCCCAGTGCCTGGGACGAAGGGGTAAACCCCCCCCCCCCCCCCCCCCCCCCCAGCCAGTATGGTCTTCAAGGGAAACGGGGGAAAAATTCTTTCCTGGCCCCAACTGGCGACCAGCAAAAGCCCTGAGGCCTCGGGTTGCAAAATGCCACGCACACTGCAAGAGCTACTTTGATGCCAGGCCAGGTGTCTTTGGGGACATTTCCCTCCCACATTTCCCTCGCACCCACACAACACACTTGCCAGCCCTCCCCCTCCAGCTCCCTCTCACACATGCTCCTAGAGCCACCAACTCACTCCCTGATCCCACCTCAGCTGCCGTCCAGATGCAGGATTTGCGCACTGTCCTGTATGAATTTAACCCAGAATTTCCCTTCCCTCTGCTCAACCATCAAGCCCAGGCATCCCTGCCCTCCACTGTGCAGTCCCTGACTCTCCTTCTACCAATTTTACCAAAAAGAAGTACTGAATCATGGTGCAGTAACAACATCAGTATAGCAACACCTGTAGAAGTGCCCATTTCAGACAAAATGGACTATGAAGGAAACTTTGTCACAAACAGGCTTTTAGAAACCAATTAACTCTTGCCATTGCCCTGGACCATTATTCTAATGCATATCTACTCTATCTACAATACAATTCCTAAAAACAAACCTCTAAATATTATTTTCTAGCACACACCCACCCTTGTCATCAGTCTCCCACTTGTTCTCGCTGCACACGCACCCAGACACACCGGCCCCACTCTCACTGCTCTCTTCCCGGCAAGAGTGGCTCCATGCTCTGGCCAGAGGCCGTAGGGGAGCCAAAGGTAGGAAAATGGTGCTAGGGAGTTGACCAGCATGGGCCAGCAATCAAACCCCAAACAACTGCTAGAAACACAGCTTTGCTCAACCCTAAACCACCAATGAAGGCCAGGGCTTGCTCACATTGCTCATGCTCCCGCTCTTACCACCTACTGGAAGGGAGGGGAAACCACTCAGCATTTGCCCCTTTCTTCCCCTTCCAAAGGTGGTTAGAGGACCTCTTTCTAAAGTCTAGTGCAATTGGAGGAGCAGATTCGAGTTGGACTGCCTCACCAGCCTGAGAAGCTCTTCCCCGCACACATTCAGGGAATCCTGGACTCAGGCTGCCCTGGGCAGGTGACCTCTGGTAAGGTTTCTCCACGCAGTCCTGAGGAAGCCTTTTCTGCAGGTTTGGTGGTGTAATGGCCAGCACTCTGGACTTCGAATCCACTGATCTGAGTTCACCTCTCGGCAGAGCATCTGGTATGTGTTTCTAGCACCACCAGGGCTTTTACAATGGGGTGGCTTGGTTCACTTCTCTCCTTTGCCTTCCCTCACCTCCCTGTGATGGTTGTTCTTTGGAAACAAACCTGTAGTGATGGGAAAAGACACAGCCTTCATCCCCAACTTCCTTCCTGCTAGCAAGGTTAAGAGGCTCAAGCCCAGAACTAGTGATTGTGTCCCACTGAGGATCCAGGAGAAGACCCTGAGCACTGGGGGGGTTTCTTCAGAAAGATTGCCTGGGGTGGTTGTCCCCCAAGGCCACAGTAAAACAGTCCCCCAGGTCCTTGATGCTCTTTTCCCTTTGTTGGGAAGCCTTGGAGAGTTTTTGGACAGTGTCTCACCCCTGTCACCATGCATTGCCCCCAGAACTCCACAGCTCTTTGGCTTTCAGGGGACAAGACTCCTCAGCTTGGGGGTGTGGGATGTGGTCTCTCTGCCCTGCTCCCACCCATCTGTATTCTACCTCCCTAGCCCACACACATCTCTCTGCCCACATCACTATGCTCCATCCACCCTCCATCCACTCTCTATCCAACCATCTTTGTTCTCTGGCCCTGTACAAACTACTCTGGACCTGCAGAGTTCATCATGCATCCTCCTTCCCCATTTCCATTTCTGCAGCCTGGGAGATGGGCAATCTCAGAATGCTGAGGCCTTGTCCTGCATGTGTCAACCCCGTAGAGAACTTGTGAGCAGGGCTATGCTGTGGGGGTTATTTTGCCTCTCAACACCAGCCCCCTTCACATCTGCCTCTCTGTACTGGGTCCCCCTCTGGAGATCCCCCCCAGCACCCCTCTGTCTGTCACGCACCTGTTGGGAATTGACCTGCTTTGAGCAAGGGGTCGACTAAATGAGCTCCCTTCCAAACCTAAATGCTATGATTCTATCAGGGTATGACAAAACCCTATGCAGGAAAGCAAAACCCCACACAGTCCACTCAAAATCCCCAGCCTTGGCTGCAGTCAATACCTGATGCTTCTGAGGAAGGCTTAGAAACAGTCTGGCACGTGTAGGTGAAAGTTGAAGTCCAACATCCTGCACTGGGGGTGTTTTCCACTGATGGAGAGTCCACAACTTCCCTTGGCAGCCTGTTCCCCTGCCTCACTGTTCTAACAGTGGAGAAATTTCCCCTTATACCCAAACTAAACCTTTGCTACAGGCCATTAGCCTACATCCTCCTTTCTGCAGCAAGAGAGACGAGGTGCTTTCCCTGTCCTTTATGGCAGCCCTACAAGTACTTGAAGACTCCTATCAGATTCCCTAGCTCCTATAGTCTCTCTTTGTATGACTTGCTTCCTAAGCCCTTGCCCACCTCTGAACCTCTCTAACTTCTCTGTGTCTGTTTTAAAATGCAGAGCCCTGAACTTCTCACAGGAGCCTTGACAAGGACAGGCTAATGCTAACAGAGATGCAGTAACTTCTCAGGCTTGTTGCTGTTCTTGAGGAATCCAACATGTGTTGTTCTCTTTGTTACCCCATCCCACACTGAAGACCGCTGGCCTGTGTACTGATCTATCAAGAAAGTCCCATCATTTATGCTGGTGTAGGCAAACCACCCAATCACCCTTACCATACTTGTGTTTTCAATTGTTTTTCTCAGGGTGGTGCTTCTTGGTGACCAGCTTCTCTACTTCTCTAGGACTTCATAAATTGACCTTTAATATTCCTTGTCTGCAGCCTTGTTGCAAGGTAATGCATTTCTACCATGATGGGAATTTAAACCCACAACCCCTGGCTTCAAAGGCCAGTAACCTATCCATCGGGCACAGGGGCTTCTTTTTTGATAGCTCCCAAGACAGACAGGAGTTCCCTAGCAGTGTCCATCTGTTCTCAAAACAAGGGCTGACAGCGAACACTTTTCTCCTGGCACCTCATAAGAAGGGCTGTTTCCTGGGTCAGACAATAGATCCTTCTTGCTCAGTCTCCTGTGTCGCACGGTGCTAAACAGGAGATGCTAAAAGGCAGAGCAAACAGGATCGCACCAGTGTTTTTTGCACGGTTCCTCTCTCTCTTGCAGCCTCCAGGGTTTATGGTCAGGGAAGTTCTGATTCAGGGGCCATCTTCTCTGTAGCAGGGGCAGGCAATTATTTTGGCTGGAGGGCTGCTTCACGAGTTTTGGTGAGTGGTCAAGGGCTGCATGGGTAGCCCTGCCCCTTGACACTTGCCCTGTTCCCTGGTTTCCATCTTGAGACTGGAAGTGTCACCTCCTAACCCCTGACCTTTGCCACCCAAAGTCCCTCCCTTTGCCCCCAGAAGTACTCCTTTGGGGATGGCTGTGGCCTTGGAACCAGATGTTACACCCTGTCATATGGTCTGTGTCATACGACCTACCCACCCAACACCAACTCTTTGAGCCAAACCAATTGAATCAAGGACTACACACACAAAATCTTTCAGAACAATTAATTTTAAGTAAGTATAGATAAAGTATCATATACTATAAATCACGCATCTAATATAACAGATTTTAATTTTATTTTTAAAAATAATGTGGATAGTGTATGTAAAGATGATTAACTAAAAGAGAAACTAAGAAACTCAGTGTGAACAATGAAGCCTCTTACGTTCATTAACCAGAAAATCAAAGCCAGGCGTCATCTCGGTCGTTGCAATGCAGAACACTGCTGCAAGGTAGTCATCGCTCATTGAAGATCTCAGGTTTGAATTGTTGATTTTCATTACATAAAATGGCTGCTAACATACGTACGTTGAACCAAACAGCACAAGCATCTTCCAGGCATGAGCCTTCATCTTTGGAAACTTCTGTTGATTGAGAGAGGCAGAAAAGCAAGAGCAGACCTCCCTTCCCCGCTGCAGGGAGCTGAGCGGCGTGGCCAGGCCCCGGCAGGACGCTGTGATTAGGGAGGGGCGCCCCTCCCCCTGCTTGATAACAGAGCATTGATCAGCTCCCATGCACTCTCTCATGGGAGTCCTAGGCAGGGACATCCCAGCAGCCACGCCCAAGCGCTGCCATTGCCAATGGCCACCCACAAGTACATGCCCACAAGTAGTTCAAGAGGCTCGTAGGGGCTGAGCTTCTCCGAGAGGGGAAGGAGATGCAGACGTGGGGTGCAGCGATCACTGGGTAGCTACAAACAGCCGGGCAGGGATGAGAGGAGCTAAACAAGAGCATCCTATGTAGAGCAGTAAGGATATTGTGGAGAAACAGCCCCGTGAAATGGACATTTATGCAGCGCCTCCGTGTGAGGGAATGACTCCCTTGCCAACATGGAGGTCCTTCCCCAGGACCATGTGAGGGGGCCAAGCTGGAAAGGGATGTGACCCTGGCGGACGGAGGGGCCGGCTGTGGTGGAGCGCAGCTTGGCGCGTTGCCGCAGCAGCGCTCATATCATCGCGCCGGCGCCCGGGAGTTGCAGGCAGTTGCCGTCGGTGGCTGGAGCGGTGCTGACGGCCGCCCCGTGTCTGGGCAGGGACAGGTGAGCGGGACCTCGGGGACACTGCCCCTCTGCTGCCCTCCTGCGGGGCACAAGGATCCCAGGGGGGAGGTGTCTTGCCACACTCGAATGTCCGCGTGAGTCTTCGCTGACACACGGGACCCAGAGCTGTCCTGCTCCTGCGCGCCGGGTCCCAGGGACACCTGACCTGACTCAATGGCAATACGTAGGGGGCCTGTTTGCGCCGGTGCAGACCCTGGTCAGATGCGGTCGCTGCTTAAATGATGGGCAGGGGGGCAGGCAGGAGTGACGGTGCCCCCCTGCAAGGGGTGACCGATCACTGCAGCTGCTTCCAGAAGTGGCTGCAGCGATCGGCCGCGGGGGAACTCCCTCTGGGCAGCGATATTGGGTGCAGGGGGGACCCCCACTCCCTGTGCTGCGAGACTGGTTGCAGGGGGGGCATGTGTCCCCCCAACTAAGGCAGCACCAGTTCCCCATGACCTTACTTGATGACATTTCCACAACTTCCCAGTCTCATGGGGCCTTGGGGTTTAGTGAGACCTCATCATGCAATTTTTTACTCAGCAAAATGACCATTACAGAAGAGTTTGAGGAAAGGTTGGGCAACTGGCCAGTCCCTTTCTCTATTCCTTCTTTTATTTGCTTTTAAAGCTAGGCAAGAGGATCACCGAGCCAGGCCCAGCATAGGTACCCCCAACAGAAGGTCTGTTCTATTTTACTTGGTCTGCAGGTTTCCAGGTACGTTTCAAAGAAATTGGACAGCCAAGTGTGTGCACCAGAGGAGGAGAACACCTTAAGCTACAGGGGTCACAGCTCCAAATTATGGAGTATCTCATTGAAAATCCTCCTCCTTTTTCCTTCCTTTCACTTTCACAACTTCAGCCTCGCCCCTGAGCATGTACCTATTAACATCATGTTGACCCAAAGACATGAGATCCTTCCTCACTGACATCACTTCAGGATACATTTCCCTGATTAAATCAGGATCCGGGTGCTTAAGTATTTCATGCCAGCTTTTGAGACTTCATGGCACTTTTGGTTTCTCTTAGCAATTGGCTGACATCAGTGGGCGAGGCACAACAAAGCCAGTCCAGAGGAGGATTTTTCCTAGAGATCTCTCAGCTGAGGGTGAGCAGGTATGGATCAGGTAATTGGGTAAACCACCCTGAGCCTCACATGGTTGTGGAGGTGACAAGGAAGCGAGGGTCTCTTCTGATTTCAGACCCAGGGCCTGCATTTCAGAAACAGGTAAAGAATAATTCTGCATCCACAGAAGACCTGCCTTAAGTGTAATCTTTCCTACCAGCTCCATATGTAGGAGGCAGGAGATGGGCATGGTCCAGAGGCAACACTCTGCATGGGACAGGATAAGAAATGTTTGTGTTTTAACCTGTGTGTGTTTTGTATCTCTGATCCAGATGGGTTTTTTCCTGAACTGTGAACCTGAAGCCACCAAATGGTTCCTGATGCAGGGTCTCCTTCAGAGCCAGGATGGATAAGGCATGGTGCACAGCCAGTGTGGACAGGAACACTGGATGTCATTAGAGTAAATGTAGCGTGAGATATATTGATAGTGCAGAGCAGGGGAATAGATCCTTTCCTGGGCATTGACAGGGGTAAAGACACCCTATAGGTAGAAGACAGGCAGGAGGAAGGAGAAGTGAGAAGTGCAAATTCGTGAAGGGGAAGGGGCTCTCCCAGGCGCTATGTTCAAACCAACCTAATGATAAAATCCTGTAGTCCCTTTTCATCTAGTGGACCTCACACTCACTGGCTACAGCTGCTAGAAGGCAGCTGAGGCTCTAGAGAAGAGCGGCAGGACCCCTCAGCACCTGAGCATGAGGCGGATCACGACACCCCCAAAGGGTCTCTGAGCATCTGCCCAGCAGTGCTCCATCCCCCAGGGCAAGTGAGTGGCCTTCAGCGTGCCCCTGCCGGCCTCACATACTTGCAAATTTGGCTGGATAATCCAACCCCCCTGAGTAGTGACATAGCCCCTTGGGTTCTCCAAGGCCACCTGCAGGGTGTTTGGAAAGATCCCCAAGGGGCGGCCTCCCAACCCCTCCCCAGGCAGGAACTGCTCCCCAGGCTGAGTGTGTTTGGGAGCCTAAATCCGTGGCCCCTCTGACTACCCTCAGCTCTCATGCAAGGGGCTCCACATGTCATTGGTTTGGTGCTCGTGTATCCTAGCCAGAGGCAACATCCAAGGGGTTGCAAGCACACCCGGGTTTTAGTCCATCCTAGTCCAGGGCAGGGAGGGGGCTGCTGCAGGGGGAGGGAACTTTGTGTCCAAACCCACAGGAGGTCTTTGTCCCTGACCCCGCAGCTCTCAAAGCCTGAGATCCCTAGGACCAAAGGTGCTAGGATGGGGTGGGAGAAACTAAGGGAGCTGCCAGCTTCCTGAACCAGAGAGGGAGGCAGACAGGTGGTTAAGAAGAAGATGCTTTGCTCCCTGGCTCATGACTGCTCCTGCTCCCTACCAGGATGGACAGGCTGAGGCGGATGTTGAAGACCAGGACAATGAAGGTGTTCCCAGGGGAGGAGGACAGCAGCAGGAGGCCTGGGCCAAAGGAGGAGGGGAGGCCTGGTGGTGCAGAGGAGGTGAAATTCAAGACCAGGTGCTGGACATGCCTGCTCTGCTGGAGCAGGAAACCCACAGCATAGAGGAAGAGGAGCCCTCTATGAAACCAAGGAGGTGGCCCCAGCTCCGGCTGGGCAGGCAAGACCCATCGCAGGAAGACCACCAGGCAGGACTACCATTTAGCTCCCCTCCCAGGGCACCCAGCCACCGGGAGCTGTGCCCTAAAACCAGGCCAGAGAAGCCAGCCCCCTGCACTGTCATGGAGGGGGACCCAGCTTCCCTGGGGCAGGAGGTCAGCAAGCCCTGCCCGAGCCTCAGCCTCTGCTCCAGCTCCTCCCGGAGAGACCTTGAGAGCTCTGCGGAGTCCGGGAGCAACCTGTCCCATGGCACCACCATGAAAGGTGAGGAGACAGCCTGGGTGTCAAAAACCTAGGGACAAAGGTCTCACTCAGCCCAGTCTGTCCATCCCTGGCATTACACAGTTGAATCCCAGCCATGGAGAAAGGCCTCAGACACAAACTCCAGTGATCCCAGTGTTATGAGCACTGTTCCCTGCAGCAGGGCACAGTGGGGGTTAGCTTAGCAGGAACTCTGGTCAGTGCAGGGGTCAGCACCTACCAGGGAAGCAGGGACAGTCTGGTCCCCTTCAGTCGTGGGGGCCATGAAGTTGAAAATGCAGCGTTGGTGCATGGGGAGACTGTGTGATACTTGCTCTGGCACAGGGCCCTCGGATGCAGAAGGAACATGAAAGCATCTCTGCACCCCTTTACCTCCTCCAAGCTGCAGCAGGAATCAACCTTTTCTCTTTTCTCCCTTGTAAAGTGATTCCCTACCAGCCAGACAAGGAGATGGAGGAAGGGCACGAGGGTGAAGACCTGATGCTGCTGGAGGAAGATGCTCTCACAGAAATCATACTTCACCTCCAGGGCCAAGGAAAGGTAGGAAACTTCCCCAGGGGAGCTCGCACACAGCCCATCCTTGCCTCCCACCTTCCAGCCTTTGGGGGCGGCCATACCACATGAACAAAGGTCTCCTAAGTGGAGACACTCAGCCCGTGGGCTCGGGGATGTCTACCTGGCTGCACTGGTCTCATAGCCAGGCTCCCATCACAGATGCTGCCCCTTCATCTCACTCTGCTTCCCAAATTGAGACAGTGCAAGGATAGTGGGGAATCCAAGGGGTCTCAGTCCCACATTTGCTTTGGGGAGGACAGGAAGGTCCTTGGCCAACACTCTGTCTTTCCTACTGTCCCGCTTCGGGGGGATGCAGGAGAAGGAGCATGGAGAGCACTTTCTTCTCGCCATCCCTACGCTCTGCAGAGCCACCAAGCAGAGGGGAGAGGATACTCTGGAGTCAGAGACCTGAAAAGTGGTCCTACTACAGAAGACCATGGTGAGCTTGGCCAAGCACTGAGCACTGTGGGGCGTTTAAGGGAAATGTTGGAGGGGGCCTGCCAGAGAGATCAGATCCATGTCCCTGTGCCTGGAGTACTGGATGGTCTCCACCACAGGACGGGCCTGTGGGGCCCCTAATCTCACATGGTCATTTGGGTCTCTCCAGGGCCTGATGGAGACGGTGGCACTGGATGAAGACCCAACTAGGACCCTGTGCTACAGCATGGCTGCCATCTGCAGCCTCAGGTACTGGTATCCCCGCCCAACACCTCCAGGCCTGATATTGGCTTTGGCCCTGGGTCAGGCCCTGGACCTCACCACCCCAGCCAAATCACCTGCCCCGAGTGGCCATCGTCCATTTATACCAAAGAGCAACAGCATTACTTCCTTGTGGCTGGGGAGGTATTTTCCTCCAGGACTGGCAGGAGAGCCTTGAAAAGAGGATAGCTGTGGGGGTCTTACAGGAGGGCAGCAGGGTCACAGGGGACAGTGGGAGAGGGGGCTCTATTGCAGACCTGATGCTGATGGGCTGGGAGACTTCCGCCACTTCGTAACCACGTGTTAGCTCCTGCTTCACTGTTGCCAGCTGATGCTGACTCCCCAGCCTGTGTCCAGCCCAGAGCAGTGACCCTGCCAACCCCATAGAGCTCGGTCTCACACAGGATCCTCTCTCCTGGCAGCGAGCTGAAGCCAGCCCTGGAGCCAGCCGTGGAGTCGTGCCTGCTGCAGACCACCCTGAAGATCTGCTTGATGTCCCCAAGACACAACAGCCTTTATGTCAGGGTCAGTCCTCCTCCCCCTACACAGTCCTGCGCACCGTCCCCTGGCAGGTGCAGCCCCGGGCTGCATGGTACTGAGCCTTGTCTATCCTTCCCCTCCAGACCAAACACCTTTGGGAGGTGAGCACAGTGCGGAGGAACTCCTTTGGGAGGTGAGCACAGTGCGGAGGAGCTGGGCTCTGGGGAGGGACAGCCTCAGTGCCCTGTGAGCTGCCCAAAGTTGTCCCCAGGGATGCATCCCTGTCCCATCAGGAGAGAGACAGGTTTGTCCTGAGGCATCTGTATTGTCTGTACCAGGCCTGGAGAGCCTTGAGGCACTGGCCCCAAAGTTAAGGATGGCCATCCTGGTCCTGACTGTTGGGTCTGGGCAGAATTGAGGTGTGGGTCCCCTTCCCAACTGATTATCTGTGAATCAGACATTTGCAGAGAGAGCCGAGCCTGAATATTAATTTTATGCCAGTCTCAAGGCACAGGGACAGGCGGTGAGGTGCAGGGCAGGTGCAACATCCCTGGGGCCATAGTCCCTTCACAGTCCCACGTGGCACATGCTGGAGGCAGGGCATGGGGATGGGCTCATGAGTACAGCAGGGGCCGGTGGCCATTGATCTTGTTTCTCCCGCAGCACCTTGTAACCTGGCCGCAGTCTTCCAACACCATGGACAGGGCAAAGGCAATGAGGAGCAGCAACGTCCTTCTCCACTTTGCTGTCTCCCTCCTCCCGCAGTTTGAGGTAAGGCGTCCCTGGGCTCAGGGGTGCCTCCTGGGTCTTTTGAGGCTGCCATATGATCACCCTGCTCTGGGCAGTGTCACATTTGGTCTTGTGGCTGTCCTGGCCTTCCTGGAGCAGCAGGGCAAGGAGACCTCCAGGGGACCAGCTTAAGTTCCTTGGCTCCAAGCTGTGATGGGAACAGAGGGCTTGAATGCTCTGGCTCTAGTTCCTTTGCCCCAACCCCTCCTGTGGCATGGGGCAGCAGGAGCAAATGGACAGAGACACCCAGGATGGGGAAGAGTGTATGTGATGCAAGGTAGGACGCAGATGCATTCCCTTCCTCTATCCCCCTTGTTAGGACTCGCCCGACATGCCCCAGATGGGTGACACCGCGGCCCAGCTGTGTCTGTCCCTCAGCCACCCAGCAGCAGACATCAGCTGCCAGGCCAGGGAGGGCATCTACCTGCTCGCCCAAATCCTACTGCACAAGGGTAAGGAAGCCCGGCCAGGGTGCAAGACCCCTATGCAAACAATCCTTCTGTTCACACGCTGATCCCAGCTCGGGGACAAGAAGCTTCCCCTGGCGACATTTCTCCACACCCAGTTTAGTGTGCAAATGTACACCAGCCCTTTCACTCCAGAGTCTAGCTTGGCCTCAGGCTAGGAAAATCAGCATGTTCAGGGCCTGCCCTTGAAAGTGGGGAAAGGAAAGATGCTGGGAGAGACATGCAGGGAAAGAGCCCCCGCTGGGCAGGAGCAGTAGCACAGACTACAAGGAAGAGCCTGGGGGTGTTGCCAGGGAAATAACTTGGAGCAGTGCTTGACTTGCGGGCATTTCCAATATTTGACCCTGTCTGAAGCAGCCAGCCAGTCCAAGGCCCCCCAGAACATAAAGGTCACAGGATACCTTGGTTGCCTGGATCACCTCATATGACTCAGGACTCAGGACAATGAAACCATCCCAGGACCCATGTGCACATGGTGCCATGATTGCAGTCTTGGGCCCACTAGGCAGACACCAAGCAATGAAGCCACAATGCCAGCTCTGAGTAAGATCTCTCTGTCTGTCCTAGGCCAAGACATGCAGGAGGCAGAGGGGCTGCTCCATCTAAGCCGGGAACAGCAGAGCCAGGTCCAGAGCTAGGTGGGCCTGGCCGAAGTCGGGGAGGTAAGGATGCTCTGCCCAGCCCTCTCAAAGCTCAGGGTGTGGGGCTGTGTGTCCTTGGACTGGCTTTCCTGGGTTGTAGAGAAAGGCCAGCTCTGCAGCTCACAAGGTTCCCACTACTGCCCTGGTGAGGGGCTGGCCTGGACATAGAGCCTGGCACTGGGATATGCAAACACTTTCCGTACCCTTGGTTTCAGGTGTTTCAAAAAATCTTATCAGAGGGGCAAAGGAGATCTTTCGTGCAGAGGGCACTTGCAGGGGTGCTGGACAGCAACATGTGTGTCAGCCGTGCTGCGCTGATCCTCCTCTATGCCATGCTGGGGGAAGCTGGCTACCTGACTGGGGACAAGGTAAGCAGAGGGTCGGGCTGAGGGAGTGGGTGGAGGGGCACAGGGCCCCTCACCTCTAGGCCCCTTCATCCCATTGACACTTGGTGACCTGGGGAAACAAGTGTGAAAGGAAATGGGAACCCTGGCAAGTGCCTTTGAGAAAGGGGTTAGTTCAGCTGTACGCTCAGGATGGCACCAGCATGTCCCCTGCAAAAATACAGCCCCTTTAGCTGCGTATCATTAGCCATGACCTATGACAACATGTACAAGTCCATCAGGAGAAGCTGCCATGGCCTAGGTTAAGGGCAGGGCTCCTTCATAGTCCCACAGGGGTCCAGTACACCGCAAGTGGACCCGGGCTATGGAGTCATAGAAGAGTAGACCCCTCAGGCACTCATCTAGGTCGAACCCTGCTCCAAGAAGGATCGTCCCTGTCTCAAGCAGCCTAAAAGAGTCTGTCTTAGAAGTTGTGCTTGATCCATCTCTTAGAGATGGGGAGGGGCTGGGTAAACTCTGTTGTTTTCTGCTGCTGTGACAATCCTGTGGCTGCCACCTCCCAGAGGGAAAAGAGTCTCTCACTGGCGATTATGCCTTCACAGGAGGAAGAAATCCCTGCCAGGATCATGAGGAAGCTGCTGGTCATGAAGGGCTTCAAACAGCTGCCCAGAGAGCTGCAAGGCCACAGCCTGCTGGCAAGCTCCTCCAGCACCCCCTGTCCTCTGCAGCAGCCCAAGGTCCCTTCTGCAGGTACCGTCCCCTCTCCTCTGCCCCTGCGGATCAGGGACCCGTGAAAAGAAAGATCAAGTCTCCTGGCACCAACACAAACCTTCTCCCTTTGGTATGTGGGGAGTTCTCCCCTGTCCCCAAAGACACCTGGCCTGGCATCAGCTCTCCACTGTGTCCCATTTCCTTCTCCTCCTGCCATTGCCAGGACCCATTTCCTCCGTCCCTGCCCTACACACCAGGCAGAGTGTGTTCATCTCCCCAAGAATTAATGGGGCTGGAAAACAGGTCTTCCACATCCTAGAAGACTGGTGTAACCACTTAGGCATTTAGTGCTGTGTCTGAAGCACAAGGCAGAGTCATAGAGCCCATCACTGTTACCCTCCTGTTTAGAAGACTTAAATGCACCAGTGTGCATATCTGATCATCCACTGCTTATTTTTGCCCTTTATGGTGACAGCTTCAACCAGCAGCAAGACTGACAGCACCTCCCTGAACAAATTCACCATCCAGAGCCTCACAGGCAGCAAGACGGCCCCAGAGGGAACCTCCAGCCCGGAATCAGCCACCACGCTAGGGTCATCAACTGATGTGAACACCCCTTGAATCAGTCAGAGCTAGCCTTAACTCGGAGAGATTTCAACATCTGCCCAAACGTGAGAAGTTACCAGTGGGTGGAAACTTTGGCTTATTCTTCCACCCACTTTGCCCATCAAGGTGTTGGGGGCAAGGAACTGGTGTCATGAATTTCTGGCCCCTCAGTTGCAGGATCCAGGTAGCTCTTGCAGTGTGTGTGGCATTTTCCAATCCCAGGCCTCAGGGCTTTTGCCGGTCGCCAGTTGGGGCCAGGAAGGAATTTTTCCCCCCCGTTTCCCTTGAAGATCATACTGGCTGTGGGGGTTTTTTCACCTTCCTCTGAGGCATTGGGGCACAATGAGATCACAGCGGTGTCAGTTCTCCAAACACCAGGACTTACTACCCCTGGCCAGAACATGAATACTCGTTGGGCGGAGGAGAGAGAAAGAAGCAACAAATGCAGTGTACTATCCATCATGTTAAATTGCTGTAGAGTAATAAAGTAAATATTGTTTTCCTTTTCTGATAACTGTTGATTGCCCTTCTTCTTACTGGACATAACGACTGACATACTGCCAACAAAGGAACTTCTTGATGCTGTCGGTCTTCCTCTTTCTTTTTATAGGCAGTCCTAGTAGCCTTTAGGTTGGCTTGGACTTGGTGAATGGTCTTGAGGAGCTCTAGTGCCACAATAACCAGTCATGAGAAAGGTGCTGTGTGGTGGAAACACAGATGAAGTCCATCAATTACCAAAAAAAGAGAAGAATTGGTTCCCATTGAGGCATGTTCCACATTGCTGCATGCCTGTTCAGGCAGGACTAATAGTCCGGATAACTCCAAAAGCATCTTAGTTATTGCTTTAGGATACAGTTTAATCCTTCTCCTTGCCCGCCTGCTTGGGGGTTGGAGAGCAGTGTGGTGTTGACAAGTGGAGGCAATCACTGAAAAAGTTGTCACCCTTAGCTAAACATGGGGTGTGAAAACCGTGTCATCAAAAGACATGCAGAGCAGAAGGGAGGCTGTAGCCTCTGCAGGTAAGAGTTGGGCTCAGGGTGGGAAGAGGGCAATCTTTGTGAATCGGTCTCTGGGACGGGCACTGGGGTGCACCTGTCCCATCAAAAGGAGAACCTGCCTGAGAAGCAGCTTCCAGGTGAAGTGGGAGGCCTTTCTGGTGGTGACTCTCTGCTGCCCGCCTGGCACAGAACTGGCCATCAGGACTCCAGGACTCCACACCTGTGCCAAGCCTGCCCTGCAGGCCTGCATGGGGCCCTACCACCATTCAGAACAAGGCCTGAGTGTTGCGCATGCTAGATCAAGCCCATTCCCCAGCCCCCTCCCCAACCTCAATCAGGCCCCATATAAAATACCCATGCACCAGCTGAAGTCACAGCCTTCCCCTGGGCACACCCACACAAGCTGGGTCCGAGGGTGGTGTGGAAGACGGGCAATGTCAGTACCCCATTGCTTTGAGCCAACACATTTTGCACCCACTGGCAGATGCTCTGGCTGCAGACCCCTCAGGGGTCTGGTTACGTACCAGCCTCAACTCAGTCTGGGCCTGCAATGAGCTCTCCAAGAGGGGACCAGGTGACCTGGGTGGACCATTCAGAGCCACAAGCCCCTGAGTGGCAGGCTGCAAAACCATGCCACTTTCTGCAGGACCTTGGGAAGCAAAAGCAGTGCTGGGTAACTCTGCTTGTGGCTGGCCTGTTCTGATGTGGGTTAACCGTATTATTGTCTTAGTCCCCCTGGACCATATCGATCTCTCGCCATATCAATCCGGCATTCACCCTGCCAGGAGTCCACAGTTTAACCGGTTGCATCTTTTTCTGAGGTCACGACAACAACTCCCTAACACAGCAGCTACCCAGAGAGACAGGGGAGGAGCACAGGGCATGACTGGGAGCCTCTGGCGGGGGTTGCTCTACCCATTAGCCCCTATAGTTGTGCCTTTCATCTCCTGGCTCCACAAACATGCTGAGACAGATGCCACCATACGTTATGGAAGTGGCCAGCCCCTTCTCATGTCAGAGCACATCACACATGCCCTCTTCCTCTAGCACCCATGGGTGCATGCTCTCCAGCTGTCACAGAGGCTTGTGGGGGCTTGTCTTCTCAGCAAGTGGAAGGGGACATCTCATTCCTTAGGGGAGGGCAACAATCCCACTGGGCCTCCTGCAACACCCCTGCTCCAGCAGTACCTTGTCCAGGTGGAGGACTCCTGGAAACACACTGCAGAGGCCATCAGTTGTGCTGAGACACACACCCCTGCCTGAGCGACAGCTCGGCCACTGGCATCATCCACTGACACAGGCTCTTGTCTCCCTCTGACTGGTGCTCCCCGTGCCCGCCTGTCTCAAGTCTCCTGCCCTGAGGGGAGCACTCCCTGGGGCTGCCGGAAACCTCTTGCTGGGGCTGGAACAGAGCCTGGGACCGAGGTGGGTCCATGGTGCAGAGCACTGGTGTGTTGGGGCTGGTGAATGGAAGGAGACATTGTTTTGTGTACAAGGTTGCAGCTTATTGCCCTGCCCCTCCCCGTCCCCAACCCACTGTCCGTCCACTTACGTCCATGCTCCCCCACCCCTGCTCTAATTACTAGGCCCTCCTCACCTCCCACAGCTCGGCAGGGAACCCAGCAGTCCAGGCACCCAAGCCCTGCCTACTCTAACCTCTTCTTCCTCCCCAAGCCCGCTTCACCCTAGGTCACTTGGCACTCACTGGTCTCAGTGCCAGTTGGTGCACACTGAGTCCACCCACCCAGGCTGGCCCTGGCAGCCCAAACCCATGTCCTGGGCTCCTGCCCTTCATCACAGCTGAGGGGGTCCTGCCCACTGGTCTCAAGTGGCAGCACTGCAGGGTGTGCAAGACAGCAGACAGTCATGGTTCACCTGGGGCTCAAAAGGGGACTATTTCCTCGAGTGGAGGGAGGGTGGAGGAGGGAGGTGAGTACTGCGTCCTGTGGGGCAGGGATCTGCGCTGCCAGCCTCACCGCCCTTTGTTGGGAGCTGGCTGATGTCACAATGCTGCCCGGCTGCCCTGGTGCCCACTGCGACCTGGAGTGCCCAGGCAAGGGCAGCAGCCCTGGTGAGCTCCTGGGAGTCTCCTTTCTTTAGTCTGCTTGTTTTCAGGACTCATGGCTCCGTCTGGGCACACGGTGCCCCCAACCGAGTGTGAATCTGTGGGGCAGCTGCTGGGTCCATTCCCAGCCCTCTGGCTGCTCCCTCTGTGGCCATGATCCCTCCCTGCCTGCACGGCCCGAGGCCTGGAAAGGGCTGGCCCATGGGGCAGCCCTGGCTGAGGTGAGGACTAGAGCCCAGTGGCTCTGGTGTGAGGAAGGAGAAGGGCAATGCCAAGGAGGGTGGAAGAGATGGCTGTGATGAGAGAGCCGAGTGGCTGTGGACAAAGGGGCAGGTGCTTTTCTCTGCTAGGGGACCCCAACTCTGATCTGCCTCAGGGCAGGGCATTGCCTGGCTCTGGGGCAAGGCATGGGGTGAGGGGCCTCCCCCTCCTGGGCTCAACTCACTCAGTCTCTAGGTACAATGTCCTCTCCTCTCTTCTCCAGAGACTTCAGGATTTGCTGTGCTCTTGGGCTAAACCGTGCAGAAGCAGTCATGTTTTCCAGTGCTGGGACCCAACTCCTGGGAATCCACAGATTTTCAGCAAATCTGGTTGAAACCGGGCACTTTGCAGTTGTCCATTGCACCTCTCTGCTTGAATCAGCTGCCTTTCAGGAGTACAGAGGTGCTGAAGCCTATGTCATGGCAACCTGGAAGTACCTGAAATCTCAGCTGGAGAAGTTGCAGACAGAGAAGGTACTGGGTGGAGTAGGGGTGGGACCCTGCATTTTCTGGGTCATTGAACCATAGGCCTGGAAGGACCATCAAGAAGTTGTCTAGTCCAACCCCCAGCTCAAGGCAAGCTCGTCCCTGGCCCAATCAGCTCAGCCACGTGACTATCTAAACTGCTCTTCATTTGCAAACTTCCTAACTGGGCACTCAGATCCTTCCTCCGTGTTCATGTTTCCTGACCATTTCTGCAGCAGCCTTCTGCACTTCGCCCATTACTCGATTGCTTTGTGTGTTCATTGAGGAACCTTCATTTTCCTTGGTCTTTCTCACAAGGACTGCAGTATAGTTGCCTTGGAGAGTGGCTTAATGAAGGCTCCCACCCCTCCCGCACCCAATTTGGGGGTTCCCCTCCCCATGACTCTTTGGAAATCTGTAATAGACATCCATTGCTATGTCACTGTTGCTTTTCCCAGTCGGCCCAGGCAAGGTTCTTGCTATTTTCCCCTTCCCCCAACTCCCTGGTTTGGTGTCTGTTATAGAAATGTATTATGACATCACCCTTGCAGTTTGCCCTTCCCCCAGGCTATATGGAGGTCTGTATTAGTTCTCCATTATGACATCATCCTTGCTGTTCCCCAAACCTGGATTGGTCATTAGTAATGGACTCAGGTTATAACAACACCCTTGCTCTTTTCTTCCTGTATTCCCTGGTTGCATGCTCTGTATAAGAGTAGGACATCATCCTTGCTGTTTTCCCTGTCCCCCATCTGGTTTGGTGCTTTGTAATAGATGCTCATTCCCATGTTACCCATGCTGTCCCCTTCTTCCTCCCGGTTGCTTTATCGGTTGTAATTTGTATAAACTCCTCTAGGTATTTCATGGCTGGTTGCAATGGAGGGAAGGGAAAAGGGAGCCATTCAAACTAAGAAATTGAATAGGTCTGGGCCTAGCGAGTGTTGGCACTAGATTTATGACCCTTTATGACCCTTTTCTGGGCAGATTCAAACCCTCAGACTGAGCACGACTTCTTCCATTTGATAATAAGCAAATGTTATTGATACACAGTGAAAGCAGATAAGAATAATGCAGGCAAGGCAAATAAAATACCCCCCGATTCTATATGTATCAGTCCTAGGGGTTGCCAGAGAGGGAAGGTATGTCTGGCCAGTGCACGAGCTTCAGCTTGCGGTTCTCTCTTGAATGTCAGATGTCAGCAGCCTGGAGGTCGAGGGCCAAGGAACACCCCCCTCAGTGGGGTGGGTGAGATGGGCTGGTGAGGCACCCTCTGTCCATGGTGGCCTTGGGGTCCCCCCTCAGGGACCCTTTGCAGCTCTGAAGTCCATCCTTTGGTATTCTTTCTCTTCCTGATGACTCTTCTTCTCCAAGTACCAGGGATTGGTTTCCCAGTGATCGACATACTGCTCATGTTCTGTCCTGTCAGCATATTCCTTTGTTCCCACGTACCCATCACATGCACACATCTTAACTTGGTCTTTTACTGATGTCTTAAGTTGGGCAAGGCCTGGCCTCTAAATTTGGTCCATACAACAAAGCCAGAAATCCCAAGAGCTCTGCAGCTGGACACTCTGACCTAGTCGATGCAACAAGCCTATCTCCTGTTATGGAAACACTGTTCACGTTTCTCCGCCTGGTTGTCTGTTGGCTTCACACACAGAATCTGCCTTGAATGCTGTGAACCTTCATCACAAACAGGCTTTTGGAAACCACTTCAACCTTGCTGTTCCCCTGGACCACCGTTCTAATACATATCTACTTTACCTACAAGCCAAACCTGAAAGCAAACCTCTAAATATCATTTTCTAGCCACTGGCCAGTTAGGGATGAAAGACCCTCATGGCTTCATTGACACAGGTTGATGGTCTCCTTCCCTCCAAATTAAGGCCAAAGTCACAATCCCACCCCTGTGTGATGACTGGAAGTGGAGTGCTGCTGATATTTATTCTACCTCCCCCATCACCCCAGTCCAAGTGCCTTTTTATTTTATTTTACTAGTGAATGAAATGGCTCCTTTCCTTCCGCTACAGCAGTTCTTTGATACGAGGCAGGAAATCACCCAGTAAATAGGGACATGATCACTGAAGACCTGTACATCTAGTCCATAGACCACTGAAGATCTGTACATTTGACTGTAGACATGACAAAATGTTGCGGGGAAGGAGCAGATCCTGGTAATGGGAGAGTCACTAACACCTGTGGAATGAAATGCTGCTTCCACTGCCAAGTGCTTGTTGTTAATGTTTTGGGTAGACCAGATATCAATGTGGGGTGCAACTGTACCACTTTTCCCCCTCGGGCTGCCCTCGTAGCTGGTGCGAGAGCTTTTTTCCACCTTGCTTGTAACTTTCAGCTGGAATTTGATCAGCACCACATGCTTTGTTGTTCTTCGCCTGCTTACGAGCTGTCCAGGCCTCTTGATCAGTTGGTGGATCTACAAGGTACTCTTAATGGGGTGTTGTGGAATTGCGTTAATGTTATTGTCGTCAACATTACAATCCTGGTTTAGGATGCTTAAAAGTGCTCTGCTCACCACACTTCCATGGCAGAGCTCCTATCACAGTGTTTTTCCATGCTTGGACCTCAGAGGGATGGCTTCTTGTGTGTTTGGCCTAGAGCTAGCTTTGATTGTGATGAAGAAACCACACATTTTGTGGTTGTCAACAAAAGTTTTAATGCCTTTTGCTTTGTGCTCCCACCACTTGTTCTTTCACTCTTCAGTTTTCCTCTGGGTCTTGGTTTTAATGTGGTCACAAACTGTTTGGCTTCTGTTTGGAGTTGATGTCATTCTGCCAATGTCTACAAGCCCTGCTTCTCCTGTCAATGAGATCTTGTATTTGAAATCCATTGGGATCGATCTTCCCCACCTCTTCCTTTCCAAGTGCTCCTTTTCATAACTCGGAGTCCCTCCCCACTCCAGTATTAATATCACCAAGAAGAATTATTTTATCATCTTTGGGGACAGATGACAGGACTTGGTCGAGTTTAGAATAGAATAATTTTGTTTCGTCTTCTGCATCAAGGGTCGGGGGGGTGTACTGATGACTGTTGCTGTTTGGTAGAAGATGCTCATTGTTGCCAACCAGACATTTCAGTATCTGGAAGACAACCTTGGACTTGATAGCAAACCCAGCACCATGGATATGTTTGTCTTCTGTAGCTTTTCCTTTCCAAAAAATGTGTGGCTCTGTGAGCTGGCCCGCCTCTGAGTGTCTGGGTCTCACTAAGTGCAAAAATGGAAATATCAAATCATGGACGTTCTGGATGTTCCAGGTTGCAATCTTCTTGACTCAGTTTGGGCTGTGGATAGATTGATCCCATTTGATGCCATTTTCCAGTCAGGTGAAGTGAGATCGTCTATGTTTAGGGCCCCTTTTCTAACTCCCTACCCATATGGGGGAAACAAAGTGGATCCTAAATAGGCCTGTACAGTCATGATTGCAGCTGCTGAATTGCACACCAGTTATAGCTCCCAGTGCAAAAGTAAGCATCATCATGAACGGCACGTGCTCCTGGCAGCTGCGGGGGCATAGAGTGCGGCGGCAGTAAGTGTGTGTGTGTAGGGGGCGGGGGGTTGGGGCATTGACCAGGGGTCTCAGTGGCACCTTTTTGTAGGGGTCACCCCAGAGCATCATATGCCTCTATGTAGGTCTAACATGGGGCTTTCAGTAATCATGAGCTGCTATCTCCATCACCCCTCAACTATCACCATAGGACTTGCTGAGAAAGGAAGACGCTTGCACATGTGTTCTTTAACATGGAGATGTTACTGAGCTTGAGTAGCCACAAAGTACTTGGTGAGAAGGAGAACGTAATCCAAGATCAAGGAAAATCTAGTTGACTGGAGGCTTCTACTTTGCCACAGCCTTCATCCACCTGTGCATCCATTGTGAAGTGTCCTTGCTTCATCTGCTTGCTCTACCACTGAGGGGTTTTATTCTTGTTTTTGGATTGCTGTTAGTGCAAAACTCCAGATGCCACCACTTCTGAGGTCATTGGTGGCACATAAGACTGGTTGCATTATTTAGGAGGCATCTCTTTCAGATTGACTGTGAACTGCTGTCCATCTCTCTCATGTGAAGAAGGATTGTAAGCAGGTTGCTTACCCTGTTGCCTTAGCCAGGTGTGTCAGCTCCATTCTCCAGTTGTCAGGGCAGCTTGAGTCTTCATGAAACAACCACGAATTCACAACAAAACCACACAAAAAAACCAAAGCCCCTTGGGCCTTTCCAGATTTTAGGAGAGTCGGCCTGCCCTTTCCTCTCTCCAGTACCTGTCTCCTGTGCTTCATAGCTGCCTCTTTGGCTCCACCCGCATCAGGTGTCTTCTAGCTGACCCCAAGCCTCAGGGTCCACACTATTGTGCACTGAGCCCTGCAGCTGGGCTCCAAATCCTTCATGGGCTCAGACCTGGACACAGGCATGGGCGAACCAGGTGGCCACTTGGAGCACAAACAGAAAGAGGCCCCAAAAAGGAAAAAAAAAAATTATAATTGCAACAAATGTTTTAATATTGTGCATATATAGGACTGGGAATGCTATCAGTTGAGAGCAAACTATTTAAAGACATCGATACCACAGATGTGATCAAGACTTTTTCAACAAAAAACTCATCTCTGGCGAAGCGGGGCCCAATACTAAGAGTTTGCCTGGGGCTGCCAGGAGCCTAGGTACGGCACTGCATGGGCTGAACACCTCCTTACAAGGCATCTCTGAGGGGGAAATAGTCTCATGGTCTCTGCTTGCCACTGAGGTCCCTGTAGGCTGCTGCGGACAGCAGGATGTGGTAGCGATCTGTGACCTGCTGTTGTCCCGCTGGGACGTCACTGCTTCATTGACTGTGCCTCTGCTCCATGAAGCAGCACTGCAGGAGACGTGCTGGCGTGCTGCAGCAATGCATTGGCTAAATCCCTGTCCGTCTCTAGCCTAACCTGAAGCTCCTGCCTCACACAGGAGGAAAGAGCAGGGAGTCAGCTCACAGCTTAGACTCGTTCTTTCCGCAGGAGCCTTGGACTAAGTGCAAATCTCCAAGTGCAGCAATGAAGCCGTTTGCCCCTTCCCTGGACTTGTCTTCTGCATGAGGATGGGCACTTGCCCATGTCCTTTGTCAAGTGCAACCCTGGCCAGCAGCTCTGCTTCCCAGAGGAGCCATCATGTTTTGGTTCGAAGCAGCAGCGGTGAGAGGAGCTCAGGCGGCAAATCCCTGCAGGGCAGGGGGCTGGGGTTAGCCCTGGTGCCAAGGTGGACTCAGGGGCACTGGCACAGTACAGCGACAGGCCTCAGGCACCAAAAGCATTCAGTGAGATTAGGAAACAAGTCGAGTGTGTTTCTCAGTGACGGTGTGCCCCACACTGTGGGGAGTGGGGGCACTGAGACCGTGTGCGTAGTCCCTGTATGCGGCAGGGATCCCAGCCTGTCCCTGCAGAACAGGTCCCTGCCCAGCCATCCTCCATGGCGGTGACAGTGTGGGGCTGGGCAGCACAGGGCCGGGGTCTGCTGCCCCAGGCTGTCACGGCCACACTGCTCGGGGCTCTCCGTGGAGTCTGGCTGGGAGCGGCGCAGGGAGGGGCTGCAGGGAAATGGAGTCTGGCCAGCAGCCAGCTCTGCCATTTTGCCCACCCTCTAGTAAATGGTTGACAATCCTTGGCTCCAGCAGATGGCTGTGCATAAAGACACCTGCACTGCACTCCTTTGGGGAAAAAAAATCTGGATGAGATCCAAGCTGAAAGATGAAGTCAAACCAGAGGATTTCCCAAGAGTTTTTTCTTCCACTGCAGCTCCCTGCAGCCAGCGACGTCTCTGTATCAGCTTGGGAAGCGTCTTTGACTAGAGCCGCTCTGTGAGTTGCCTTGTTGCTCACCACCTCCATTGCAGTCAGCTTTGGCCTCCAGGCATGAGACGCACGCTAGCTCCTTGGGGTCTGAAACCACTGAAAGGAGGAAGAAATGTTTTGCTTATATCAACTCACAGGGTCTGGGGTATTTGGAGAGGAGGAAAGGACAGGCATACGATGTGGGGAGGGGAAGAGGTGATGATCAGGAGGCATAACACCAGCACCAAGTGGCTGCTGAGACACCAATCCTTAGGGATTTTGCCCTCCCAAGAGCCAGCGCGAGCGCTCCTGGGGAGTGCGTGGTGCCGTCACAGCCCAGGCTTGGCTGCTTCTCAGCTGGCCCAGAGCAGCTGCCTTGCTTTGATGCATATTTACTTCTCAGCGTAGGCCCAGCTTGGAGCTAGAAACATCAAATCACTGCACTCTTCTCAACTCAATACAAAAGCCACTTAGGGCAAACATTTGTTACAAGCTACTAGGAGAGACTGGGCAGCTCCACCCCTTCTCTCCAGGTTGCTGCACTGCCCACCCAGCAGAAGCACACTGGTCACCCCTTGAGACTGTTGACACTGATGGAGTAAAACACTTGTTGTCTTTCAGAGCCTGAGAGCTCCCTGTGGTTAAAGTGAGAAATGCTGAACTCCAGCCTTTGCAGCCTCAAGAGCTGGGATGGGGCAGGGGAAATAGAGGGGGCTTGGAGGCAAGAGAAGGGCAGCTCAGCCCTAGATCTCTCTGCAGCCAGGGAGGGAGTTGCTCTGAAAAAAGGCAGGTGGGAGCAATGAAGGAGGGAGACGAGGCTCCTAGCAAAATGCAGTGTCACTGCCTGGCACACAGCACCTTATCTCTGGTACAATTTACATCCGCTTTGTGCGCTGAGGTAGCTTCCTCCAGAGCTTGGAGCAGAGGTGCCTGGTGATCCTGGGGTGTTGCTGCAGCAGTCGCCTAGGCCTCAAGTCACCAATAACCTCCTGAGGTCCTACAGCTGGTGCAAAGCCCCAGGGGTTCAGCAAGGGCCCTCATGTCCACAGGAGTGAGGGATGATGATGGTCACTGCTCCCTGCTGCAAAGTTGGGAGGCAGAGCTGATTTGATTTGATTTGATTTGATTTGACTTCCCTCAGTTTGGACATTGCCCACCAAGTGCTAATACATTTTGTACCTTTCCGTCATCCCTTCTTCAGATCCTTTGAAACATTCCCTGTTGTGTTCATAGGAATTGAGAACTACACTCAGGGGGTTTCTCAATGCAAATAAAGAGCCTGACTTGGCAATGCCAACCTCTGGAGGGTGTCTGGCTGTCTCCCCCGAGCCTGTTGGTAGGCCCACCTGGAATAGGCACCAGGGAACAAGGAGGGAGACGGAGCATGGCAGAAAAGAAATGCTGCTCCTCCCACCCTACAAGAGCTCTCAGTGGAAAGCAGCATGGCTGGGGCTTTCAACACATGCCCTTTGACAGACCATGAGGGATGGTGGCTTCAACAAGTAGGGAATGGATTTGTACGGCAGTGCCTGGGAACCTCAGGCACAAAAGCAAATCCTTGAGTGGTCTCAAGCAAATCCCGGGAAGTCATTCTCCCATTGTACTCGGCCTTGGTGAAGCCGCAGGTGGAGCACTGTGTCCAGTTTTGGGCTTCACAATTCAAAAAGGATGTGGAGAAGCTTGAGAGAGTGCAGAGGAGAGCCACACGCATGATCAGAGGTCAGGAAAACAGACCTTATGATGAGAGGCTGAGAGCCATGGGACTCTTCAGCAAGGAAAAGCACAGGCTCAGGGGC
>NW_026775421.1:0-41392 GCF_030867095.1 Alligator mississippiensis
TCATTGAAGCACGAGAATGGGGGTAGGAACCTAAAAACAGGGGTAGGAACCCAAAAATAGGGCCGCCGTTTCCAGGGGGACCCATTTCAGTGCGACACCGGGAGGTAGGCACTCAAAAACAGGGGTAGGAACCCAAAAATCGGGCCCCCGTTTCAGGGGGGACCCATTTAAGCGCTGCACCGGGTGTTGGAACCCAAAAACGGGGGTAAGACACAAAATCGGGCCTCCGTCTCCGGGGGGACCCATTTAAGCGTGACAGCGTGGGTAGGCACCCAAAAACGGGAGTAGGAACCCAAAATCGCTCCCCCGTTTCCCGGGGGAGCAATTTACGCAAAACCGCGGGTAGGCAACCAAAAACAGGGGTAAGAAACCAAAAATCGGGCCCCAGTTTAAGGTGGGACCCATTTAAGCGAGACACTGGCGGTAGCATCCCAAAAACGGGGGAAGGAACCCAAAAATTTGGCCCCCGTTTCTGGGGGACCCATGTAAGCATGATAACGGGGGTAGGACCTAAAAACGGGGGTAGGAACCCAAAATTTGGGCCCCCGTCTCCAGGGTGACACATTTAACAATGACACCGAGGGTAGGAACCCAAAAAATTAGGGGTAGGAACCCAAAAATCGGTCCCTCGTTTCCGGGGGACCCATTTAAGCATGACAACGGGGGTAGGAACTAAAAAACGGAGGTAGGAATCCAAAAATCGGGCCCCCGTTTCCGGGGGGACCCATTTAATTGTGACACCGGGGGGCTGGAACCCAAAAAGAGGTATAGGAACCAAAAATCGGGTCCCCGTTTAAGGGGGGACCGATTTAAGTGCGACACCGAGGGTAGGAACCCAAAAACGGGGTAGGAATCCAAACATCGGGCCCCCATTTCCAGGGGGAACCATTTAAGCGCGACACCGGGGAGTAGGAACTCAAAAACAGGGGTAGGAACACAAAATCAGGCCCCCGTTTCCGGGGGGACCCAATGAGCACGACAACGGGGGTAGGGACCTAAAAAGGGGGGTAGGAACTCAAAATTGGGCCCCCGTCTCCGGGAGACCCATTTCAGAGCATCACTGGGGGTCGGCACCAAAAAACAGGTGTAAGAACCCAATAATCGGGCCCCCGTTTCCGGGGGGACCCATTTAAGCGCGACACCGGGGGTTGGAACCCAAAAAGTGGTGTAGGAACCCAATAATCGGGCCCCCCGTATCCGGGGGGAGCCATTTAAGCGCCACACCGGGGGGGTCGGAACTGAAAAACAGGGTAGGAACCCAAAAATCGGGCCCCCGTTTCCGGGGGGGAACCATTTAAGCGCTGCACCGGGTGTTGGAACCCAAAAACGGGGGTAGGAACACAAAAATCGGACCCCCGTCTCCGGGGGGACCCATTTAAGCAAAACAGCGTGGGTAGGCACCCAAAAACGGGAGTAGGAACCCAAAAATCATTCTCCGTTTCCCGGGGGAGCAATTTAAGCGCAAAACCGGGGGTAGGAAACCAAAAACAGGGGTAAGAAACCAAAAATCGGGCCCCAGTTTAAGGGGGGACCCATTTAAGCGAGACGCCGGCGGTATCATCCCAAAAACTGGGGAAGGAACCCAAAAATCTGTCCCCCGTTTCCCAGGGGACCCATTTAAGAGCAAAACCGGGGGTAGGCACCCAAAAACTGGGGTAGGAACCCAAAAATCTGGCCCCCGTTTAAGGGGGGTCCCTTTTAAGCGCCACCGCGGCGGTAGGAACCCAAAAATGGGGGTAGGAACCCAAAAATCGGTCCCCCATTTCCGGGGGAACCCATTGAAGCACAAAAATGGGGGTAGGAACCTAAAAACGGGGGTAGGAACCCAAAAATAGGGCCGCCGTTTCCAGGGGGACCCATTTCAGCGCGACACCTGGAGGTAGGAACTCAGAAACAGGGGTAGGAACCCAAAAATCGGGCCTCCGTTTCCGGGGGGACCCATTTATGCGCTGAAGCGGGTGTTGGACCCCAAAAACGGGGGTAGGAACCCAAAAATCGGTTCCCATTTCCGGGGGGACCCAATGAAGCACGACAACGGGGGTAGGGACCTAAAAACGGGGGTAGGAACCCAAAATTTGGGCCCCCATCTCCGGGGAGACCCATTTCAGAGCATCACTGGGGGTCGGCACCAAAAAACAGGTGTAAGAACCCAATAATCGGGCCCCCGTTTCCGGGGGGACCCATTTAAGCGCGACACCGGGGGTTGGAACCCAAAAAGTGGTGTAGGAACCCAATAATCGGGCCCCCGTATCCGGGGGGAGCCATTTAAGCACCACACCGGGGGGGTCGGAACTGAAAAACAGGGTAGGAACCCAAAAATCGGGCCCCCGTTTCCGGGGGGAACCATTTAAGCGCTGCACCGGGTGTTGAAACACAAAAAACAGGGGTAGGAACACAAAAATCGGACCCCCGTCTCCGGGGGGACCCATTTAAGCAAAACAGCGTGGGTAGGCACCCAAAAACGGGAGTAGGAACCCAAAAATCATTCTCCGTTTCCCGGGGGAGCAATTGAAGCGCAAAACCGGGGGTAGGAAACCAAAAACAGGGGTAAGAAACCAAAAATCGGGCCCCAGTTTAAGGGGGGACCCATTTAAGCGAGATACCGGCGGTAGCATCCCAAAAACGGGGGAAGGAACCCAAAAATCTGTCCCCCGTTTCCCAGGGGACCCATTTAAGAGCAAAACCGGGGGTAGGCACCCAAAAACAGGGGTAGGAACCCAAAAATCTGGCCCCCGTTTAAGGGGGGTCCCATTTCAGCGCCACCGCGGCGGTAGGAACCCAAAAATGGGGGTAGGAACCCAAAAATCGGTCCCCCATTTCCGGGGGAACCCATTGAAGCACAACAATGGGGGTAGGAACCTAAAAACGGGGGTAGGAACCCAAAAATAGGGTCGCCGTTTCCAGGGGGACCCATTTCAGCGCGACACCTGGAGGTAGGAACTCAAAAACAGGGGTAGGAACCCAAAAATCGGGCCTCCGTTCCCGGGGGGACCCATTTATGCGCTGAAGCGGGTGTTGGACCCCAAAAACGGGGGTATGAACCCAAAAATCGGTTCCCATTTCCGGGGGGACCCATTGAAGCACGACAATGGGGGTAGGAACCTAAAAGCGGGGGTAGGAACCCAAAAATAGGGCTGCCGTTTCCAGGGGGACCCTTTTCAGCGCGACACCGGGAGGTAGGAACTCAAAAACAGGGGTAGGAACCCAAAATTCGGGCCCCCGTCTCCGGGGAGACCCATTTCAGAGCATCACTGGGGTTAGGCACCCAAAAAGAGTTGTAGGAACCCTATAATCGGGCCGCCGTTTCCGGGGGGACCCATTTAAGCGCGACACCGGGGGGTAGGCACCCAAAAACAGGGGTAGGAACCCAAAAATCTGGCCCCCTTTTAAGGGGGGGTCCCATTTAAGCGCCACACCGGCGGTAGGAACCCAAAAACAGGGGTAGGAACCCAAAAATCGGTCCCCGTTTTCGGGGGGACACATTGAAGCACGAGAATGGGGGTAGGAACCTAAAAACAGGGGTAGGAACCCAAAAATAGGGCCGCCGTTTCCAGGGGGACCCATTTCAGTGCGACACCGGGAGGTAGGCACTCAAAAACAGGGGTAGGAACCCAAAAATCGGGCCCCCGTTTCAGGGGGGACCCATTTAAGCGCTGCACCGGGTGTTGGAACCCAAAAACGGGGGTAAGAACACAAAAATCGGGCCTCCGTCTCCGGGGGGACCCATTTAAGCGTGACAGCATGGGTAGGCACCCAAAAACGGGAGTAGGAACCCAAAAATCGCTCCCCCGTTTCCCGGGGGAGCAATTTTACGCAAAACCGCGGGTAGGCAACCAAAAACAGGGGTAAGAAACCAAAAATCGGGCCCCAGTTTAAGGTGGGACCCATTTAAGCGAGACACTGGCGGTAGCATCCCAAAAACGGGGGAAGGAACCCAAAAATTTGGCCCCCGTTTCTGGGGGGACCCATGTAAGCATGATAACGGGGGTAGGAACCTAAAAACGGGGGTAGGAACCCAAAATTTGGGCCCCCGTCTCCAGGGTGACACATTTAACAATGACACCGAGGGTAGGAACCCAAAAAATTAGGGGTAGGAACCCAAAAATCGGTCCCTCGTTTCCGGGGGGACCCATTTAAGCATGACAACGGGGGTAGGAACTAAAAAACGGAGGTAGGAATCCAAAAATCGGGCCCCCGTTTCCGGGGGGACCCATTTAATTGTGACACCGGGGGGCTGGAACCCAAAAAGAGGTATAGGAACCAAAAATCGGGTCCCCGTTTAAGGGGGGACCGATTTAAGTGCGACACCGAGGGGTAGGAACCCAAAAACGGGGTAGGAATCCAAACATCGGGCCCCCATTTCCAGGGGGAACCATTTAAGCGCGACACCGGGGAGTAGGAACTCAAAAACAGGGGTAGGAACACAAAAATCAGGCCCCCGTTTCCGGGGGGACCCAATGAAGCACGACAACGGGGGTAGGGACCTAAAAAGGGGGGTAGGAACTCAAAATTTGGGCCCCCGTCTCCGGGGAGACCCATTTCAGAGCATCACTGGGGGTCGGCACCAAAAAACAGGTGTAAGAACCCAATAATCGGGCCCCCGTTTCCGGGGGGACCCATTTAAGCGCGACACCGGGGGTTGGAACCCAAAAAGTGGTGTAGGAACCCAATAATCGGGCCCCCGTATCCGGGGGGAGCCATTTAAGCGCCACACCGGGGGGGTCGGAACTGAAAAACAGGGTAGGAACCCAAAAATCGGGCCCCCGTTTCCGGGGGGAACCATTTAAGCGCTGCACCGGGTGTTGGAACCCAAAAACGGGGGTAGGAACACAAAAATCGGACCCCCGTCTCCGGGGGGACCCATTTAAGCAAAACAGCGTGGGTAGGCACCCAAAAACGGGAGTAGGAACCCAAAAATCGTACTCCGTTTCCCGGGGGAGCAATTTAAGCGCAAAACCGGGGGTAGGAAACCAAAAACAGGGGTAAGAAACCAAAAATCGGGCCCCAGTTTAAGGGGGGACCCATTTAAGCGAGACGCCGGCGGTATCATCCCAAAAACTGGGGAAGGAACCCAAAAATCTGTCCCCCGTTTCCCAGGGGACCCATTTAAGAGCAAAACCGGGGGTAGGCACCCAAAAGCAGGGGTAGGAACCCAAAAATCTGGCCCCCGTTTAAGGGGGGTCCCTTTTAAGCGCCACCGCGGCGGTAGGAACCCAAAAATGGGGGTAGGAACCCAAAAATCGGTCCCCCATTTCCGGGGGAACCTATTGAAGCACAAAAATGGGGGTAGGAACCTAAAAACGGGGGTAGGAACCCAAAAATAGGGCCGCCGTTTCCAGGGGGACCCATTTCAGCGCGACACCTGGAGGTAGGAACTCAGAAACAGGGGTAGGAACCCAAAAATCGGGCCTCCGTTTCCGGGGGGACCCATTTATGCGCTGAAGCGGGTGTTGGACCCCAAAAACGGGGGTAGGAACCCAAAAATCGGTTCCCATTTCCGGGGGGACCCAATGAAGCACGACAACGGGGGTAGGGACCTAAAAACGGGGGTAGGAACCCAAAATTTGGGCCCCCATCTCCGGGGAGACCCATTTCAGAGCATCACTGGGGGTCGGCACCAAAAAACAGGTGTAAGAACCCAATAATCGGGCCCCCGTTTCCGGGGGGACCCATTTAAGCGCGACACCGGGGGTTGGAACCCAAAAAGTGGTGTAGGAACCCAATAATCGGGCCCCCGTATCCGGGGGGAGCCATTTAAGCACCACACCGGGGGGGTCGGAACTGAAAAACAGGGTAGGAACCCAAAAATCGGGCCCCCGTTTCCGGGGGGAACCATTTAAGCGCTGCACCGGGTGTTGAAACACAAAAAACAGGGGTAGGAACACAAAAATCGGACCCCCGTCTCCGGGGGGACCCATTTAAGCAAAACAGCGTGGGTAGGCACCCAAAAACGGGAGTAGGAACCCAAAAATCATTCTCCGTTTCCCGGGGGAGCAATTGAAGCGCAAAACCGGGGGTAGGAAACCAAAAACAGGGGTAAGAAACCAAAAATCGGGCCCCAGTTTAAGGGGGGACCCATTTAAGCGAGATACCGGCGGTAGCATCCCAAAAACGGGGGAAGGAACCCAAAAATCTGTCCCCCGTTTCCCAGGGGACCCATTTAAGAGCAAAACCGGGGGTAGGCACCCAAAAACAGGGGTAGGAACCCAAAAATCTGGCCCCCGTTTAAGGGGGGTCCCATTTCAGCGCCACCGCGGCGGTAGGAACCCAAAAATGGGGGTAGGAACCCAAAAATCGGTCCCCCATTTCCGGGGGAACCCATTGAAGCACAACAATGGGGGTAGGAACCTAAAAACGGGGGTAGGAACCCAAAAATAGGGTCGCCGTTTCCAGGGGGACCCATTTCAGCGCGACACCTGGAGGTAGGAACTCAAAAACAGGGGTAGGAACCCAAAAATCGGGCCTCCGTTCCCGGGGGGACCCATTTATGCGCTGAAGCGGGTGTTGGACCCCAAAAACGGGGGTATGAACCCAAAAATCGGTTCCCATTTCCGGGGGGACCCATTGAAGCACGACAATGGGGGTAGGAACCTAAAAGCGGGGGTAGGAACCCAAAAATAGGGCTGCCGTTTCCAGGGGGACCCTTTTCAGCGCGACACCGGGAGGTAGGAACTCAAAAACAGGGGTAGGAACCCAAAATTCGGGCCCCCGTCTCCGGGGAGACCCATTTCAGAGCATCACTGGGGTTAGGCACCCAAAAAGAGTTGTAGGAACCCTATAATCGGGCCGCCGTTTCCGGGGGGACCCATTTAAGCGCGACACCGGGGGGTAGGCACCCAAAAACAGGGGTAGGAACCCAAAAATCTGGCCCCCTTTTAAGGGGGGGTCCCATTTAAGCGCCACACCGGTGGTAGGAACCCAAAAACAGGGGTAGGAACCCAAAAATCGGTCCCCGTTTTCGGGGGGACACATTGAAGCACGAGAATGGGGGTAGGAACCTAAAAACAGGGGTAGGAACCCAAAAATAGGGCCGCCGTTTCCAGGGGGACCCATTTCAGTGCGACACCGGGAGGTAGGCACTCAAAAACAGGGGTAGGAACCCAAAAATCGGGCCCCCGTTTCAGGGGGGACCCATTTAAGCGCTGCACCGGGTGTTGGAACCCAAAAACGGGGGTAAGAACACAAAAATCGGGCCTCCGTCTCCGGGGGGACCCATTTAAGCGTGACAGCATGGGTAGGCACCCAAAAACGGGAGTAGGAACCCAAAAATCGCTCCCCCGTTTCCCGGGGGAGCAATTTTACGCAAAACCGCGGGTAGGCAACCAAAAACAGGGGTAAGAAACCAAAAATCGGGCCCCAGTTTAAGGTGGGACCCATTTAAGCGAGACACTGGCGGTAGCATCCCAAAAACGGGGGAAGGAACCCAAAAATTTGGCCCCCGTTTCTGGGGGGACCCATGTAAGCATGATAACGGGGGTAGGAACCTAAAAACGGGGGTAGGAACCCAAAATTTGGGCCCCCGTCTCCAGGGTGACACATTTAACAATGACACCGAGGGTAGGAACCCAAAAAATTAGGGGTAGGAACCCAAAAATCGGTCCCTCGTTTCCGGGGGGACCCATTTAAGCATGACAACGGGGGTAGGAACTAAAAAACGGAGGTAGGAATCCAAAAATCGGGCCCCCGTTTCCGGGGGGACCCATTTAATTGTGACACCGGGGGGCTGGAACCCAAAAAGAGGTATAGGAACCAAAAATCGGGTCCCCGTTTAAGGGGGGACCGATTTAAGTGCGACACCGAGGGGTAGGAACCCAAAAACGGGGTAGGAATCCAAACATCGGGCCCCCATTTCCAGGGGGAACCATTTAAGCGCAACACCGGGGAGTAGGAACTCAAAAACAGGGGTAGGAACACAAAAATCAGGCCCCCGTTTCCGGGGGGACCCAATGAAGCACGACAACGGGGGTAGGGACCTAAAAAGGGGGGTAGGAACTCAAAATTTGGGCCCCCGTCTCCGGGGAGACCCATTTCAGAGCATCACTGGGGGTCGGCACCAAAAAACAGGTGTAAGAACCCAATAATCGGGCCCCCGTTTCCGGGGGGACCCATTTAAGCGCGACACCGGGGGTTGGAACCCAAAAAGTGGTGTAGGAACCCAATAATCGGGCCCCCGTATCCGGGGGGAGCCATTTAAGCGCCACACCGGGGGGGTCGGAACTGAAAAACAGGGTAGGAACCCAAAAATCGGGCCCCCGTTTCCGGGGGGAACCATTTAAGCGCTGCACCGGGTGTTGGAACCCAAAAACGGGGGTAGGAACACAAAAATCGGACCCCCGTCTCCGGGGGGACCCATTTAAGCAAAACAGCGTGGGTAGGCACCCAAAAACGGGAGTAGGAACCCAAAAATCGTACTCCGTTTCCCGGGGGAGCAATTTAAGCGCAAAACCGGGGGTAGGAAACCAAAAACAGGGGTAAGAAACCAAAAATCGGGCCCCAGTTTAAGGGGGTACCCATTTAAGCGAGACGCCGGCGGTATCATCCCAAAAACTGGGGAAGGAACCCAAAAATCTGTCCCCCGTTTCCCAGGGGACCCATTTAAGAGCAAAACCGGGGGTAGGCACCCAAAAGCAGGGGTAGGAACCCAAAAATCTGGCCCCCGTTTAAGGGGGGTCCCTTTTAAGCGCCACCGCGGCGGTAGGAACCCAAAAATGGGGGTAGGAACCCAAAAATCGGTCCCCCATTTCCGGGGGAACCTATTGAAGCACAAAAATGGGGGTAGGAACCTAAAAACGGGGGTAGGAACCCAAAAATAGGGCCGCCGTTTCCAGGGGGACCCATTTCAGCGCGACACCTGGAGGTAGGAACTCAGAAACAGGGGTAGGAACCCAAAAATCGGGCCTCCGTTTCCGGGGGGACCCATTTATGCGCTGAAGCGGGTGTTGGACCCCAAAAACGGGGGTAGGAACCCAAAAATCGGTTCCCATTTCCGGGGGGACCCAATGAAGCACGACAACGGGGGTAGGGACCTAAAAACGGGGGTAGGAACCCAAAATTTGGGCCCCCATCTCCGGGGAGACCCATTTCAGAGCATCACTGGGGGTCGGCACCAAAAAACAGGTGTAAGAACCCAATAATCGGGCCCCCGTTTCCGGGGGGACCCATTTAAGCGCGACACCGGGGGTTGGAACCCAAAAAGTGGTGTAGGAACCCAATAATCGGGCCCCCGTATCCGGGGGGAGCCATTTAAGCACCACACCGGGGGGGTCGGAACTGAAAAACAGGGTAGGAACCCAAAAATCGGGCCCCCGTTTCCGGGGGGAACCATTTAAGCGCTGCACCGGGTGTTGGAACACAAAAAACAGGGGTAGGAACACAAAAATCGGACCCCCGTCTCCGGGGGGACCCATTTAAGCAAAACAGCGTGGGTAGGCACCCAAAAACGGGAGTAGGAACCCAAAAATCATTCTCCGTTTCCCGGGGGAGCAATTGAAGCGCAAAACCGGGGGTAGGAAACCAAAAACAGGGGTAAGAAACCAAAAATCGGGCCCCAGTATAAGGGGGGACCCATTTAAGCGAGATACCGGCGGTAGCATCCCAAAAACGGGGGAAGGAACCCAAAAATCTGTCCCCCATTTCCCAGGGGACCCATTTAAGAGCAAAACCGGGGGTAGGCACCCAAAAACAGGGGTAGGAACCCAAAAATCTGGCCCCCGTTTAAGGGGGGTCCCATTTCAGCGCCACCGCGGCGGTAGGAACCCAAAAATGGGGGTAGGAACCCAAAAATCGGTCCCCCATTTCCGGGGGAACCCATTGAAGCACAACAATGGGGGTAGGAACCTAAAAACGGGGGTAGGAACCCAAAAATAGGGTCGCCGTTTCCAGGGGGACCCATTTCAGCGCGACACCTGGAGGTAGGAACTCAAAAACAGGGGTAGGAACCCAAAAATCGGGCCTCCGTTCCCGGGGGGACCCATTTATGCGCTGAAGCGGGTGTTGGACCCCAAAAACGGGGGTATGAACCCAAAAATCGGTTCCCATTTCCGGGGGGACCCATTGAAGCACGACAATGGGGGTAGGAACCTAAAAGCGGGGGTAGGAACCCAAAAATAGGGCTGCCGTTTCCAGGGGGACCCTTTTCAGCGCGACACCGGGAGGTAGGAACTCAAAAACAGGGGTAGGAACCCAAAATTCGGGCCCCCGTCTCCGGGGAGACCCATTTCAGAGCATCACTGGGGTTAGGCACCCAAAAAGAGTTGTAGGAACCCTATAATCGGGCCGCCGTTTCCGGGGGGACCCATTTAAGCGCGACACCGGGGGGTAGGCACCCAAAAACAGGGGTAGGAACCCAAAAATCTGGCCCCCTTTTAAGGGGGGGTCCCATTTAAGCGCCACACCGGCGGTAGGAACCCAAAAACAGGGGTAGGAACCCAAAAATCGGTCCCCGTTTTCGGGGGGACACATTGAAGCACGAGAATGGGGGTAGGAACCTAAAAACAGGGGTAGGAACCCAAAAATAGGGCCCCCGTTTCAGGGGGGACCCATTTAAGCGCTGCACCGGGTGTTGGAACCCAAAAACGGGGGTAAGAACACAAAAATCGGGCCTCCGTCTCCGGGGGGACCCATTTAAGCGTGACAGCATGGGTAGGCACCCAAAAACGGGAGTAGGAACCCAAAAATCGCTCCCCCGTTTCCCGGGGGAGCAATTTTACGCAAAACCGCGGGTAGGCAACCAAAAACAGGGGTAAGAAACCAAAAATCGGGCCCCAGTTTAAGGTGGGACCCATTTAAGCGAGACACTGGCGGTAGCATCCCAAAAACGGGGGAAGGAACCCAAAAATTTGGCCCCCGTTTCTGGGGGGACCCATGTAAGCATGATAACGGGGGTAGGAACCTAAAAACGGGGGTAGGAACCCAAAATTTGGGCCCCCGTCTCCAGGGTGACACATTTAACAATGACACCGAGGGTAGGAACCCAAAAAATTAGGGGTAGGAACCCAAAAATCGGTCCCTCGTTTCCGGGGGGACCCATTTAAGCATGACAACGGGGGTAGGAACTAAAAAACGGAGGTAGGAATCCAAAAATCGGGCCCCCGTTTCCGGGGGGACCCATTTAATTGTGACACCGGGGGGCTGGAACCCAAAAAGAGGTATAGGAACCAAAAATCGGGTCCCCGTTTAAGGGGGGACCGATTTAAGTGCGACACCGAGGGGTAGGAACCCAAAAACGGGGTAGGAATCCAAACATCGGGCCCCCATTTCCAGGGGGAACCATTTAAGCGCGACACCGGGGAGTAGGAACTCAAAAACAGGGGTAGGAACACAAAAATCAGGCCCCCGTTTCCGGGGGGACCCAATGAAGCACGACAACGGGGGTAGGGACCTAAAAAGGGGGGTAGGAACTCAAAATTTGGGCCCCCGTCTCCGGGGAGACCCATTTCAGAGCATCACTGGGGGTCGGCACCAAAAAACAGGTGTAAGAACCCAATAATCGGGCCCCCGTTTCCGGGGGGACCCATTTAAGCGCGACACCGGGGGTTGGAACCCAAAAAGTGGTGTAGGAACCCAATAATCGGGCCCCCGTATCCGGGGGGAGCCATTTAAGCGCCACACCGGGGGGGTCGGAACTGAAAAACAGGGTAGGAACCCAAAAATCGGGCCCCCGTTTCCGGGGGGAACCATTTAAGCGCTGCACCGGGTGTTGGAACCCAAAAACGGGGGTAGGAACACAAAAATCGGACCCCCGTCTCCGGGGGGACCCATTTAAGCAAAACAGCGTGGGTAGGCACCCAAAAACGGGAGTAGGAACCCAAAAATCGTACTCCGTTTCCCGGGGGAGCAATTTAAGCGCAAAACCGGGGGTAGGAAACCAAAAACAGGGGTAAGAAACCAAAAATCGGGCCCCAGTTTAAGGGGGGACCCATTTAAGCGAGACGCCGGCGGTATCATCCCAAAAACTGGGGAAGGAACCCAAAAATCTGTCCCCCGTTTCCCAGGGGACCCATTTAAGAGCAAAACCGGGGGTAGGCACCCAAAAACAGGGGTAGGAACCCAAAAATCTGGCCCCCGTTTAAGGGGGGTCCCTTTTAAGCGCCACCGCGGCGGTAGGAACCCAAAAATGGGGGTAGGAACCCAAAAATCGGTCCCCCATTTCCGGGGGAACCTATTGAAGCACAAAAATGGGGGTAGGAACCTAAAAACGGGGGTAGGAACCCAAAAATAGGGCCGCCGTTTCCAGGGGGACCCATTTCAGCGCGACACCTGGAGGTAGGAACTCAGAAACAGGGGTAGGAACCCAAAAATCGGGCCTCCGTTTCCGGGGGGACCCATTTATGCGCTGAAGCGGGTGTTGGACCCCAAAAACGGGGGTAGGAACCCAAAAATCGGTTCCCATTTCCGGGGGGACCCAATGAAGCACGACAACGGGGGTAGGGACCTAAAAACGGGGGTAGGAACCCAAAATTTGGGCCCCCATCTCCGGGGAGACCCATTTCAGAGCATCACTGGGGGTCGGCACCAAAAAACAGGTGTAAGAACCCAATAATCGGGCCCCCGTTTCCGGGGGGACCCATTTAAGCGCGACACCGGGGGTTGGAACCCAAAAAGTGGTGTAGGAACCCAATAATCGGGCCCCCGTATCCGGGGGGAGCCATTTAAGCACCACACCGGGGGGGTCGGAACTGAAAAACAGGGTAGGAACCCAAAAATCGGGCCCCCGTTTCCGGGGGGAACCATTTAAGCGCTGCACCGGGTGTTGAAACACAAAAAACAGGGGTAGGAACACAAAAATCGGACCCCCGTCTCCGGGGGGACCCATTTAAGCAAAACAGCGTGGGTAGGCACCCAAAAACGGGAGTAGGAACCCAAAAATCATTCTCCGTTTCCCGGGGGAGCAATTGAAGCGCAAAACCGGGGGTAGGAAACCAAAAACAGGGGTAAGAAACCAAAAATCGGGCCCCAGTTTAAGGGGGGACCCATTTAAGCGAGATACCGGCGGTAGCATCCCAAAAACGGGGGAAGGAACCCAAAAATCTGTCCCCCGTTTCCCAGGGGACCCATTTAAGAGCAAAACCGGGGGTAGGCACCCAAAAACAGGGGTAGGAACCCAAAAATCTGGCCCCCGTTTAAGGGGGGTCCCATTTCAGCGCCACCGCGGCGGTAGGAACCCAAAAATGGGGGTAGGAACCCAAAAATCGGTCCCCCATTTCCGGGGGAACCCATTGAAGCACAACAATGGGGGTAGGAACCTAAAAACGGGGGTAGGAACCCAAAAATAGGGTCGCCGTTTCCAGGGGGACCCATTTCAGCGCGACACCTGGAGGTAGGAACTCAAAAACAGGGGTAGGAACCCAAAAATCGGGCCTCCGTTCCCGGGGGGACCCATTTATGCGCTGAAGCGGGTGTTGGACCCCAAAAACGGGGGTATGAACCCAAAAATCGGTTCCCATTTCCGGGGGGACCCATTGAAGCACGACAATGGGGGTAGGAACCTAAAAGCGGGGGTAGGAACCCAAAAATAGGGCTGCCGTTTCCAGGGGGACCCTTTTCAGCGCGACACCGGGAGGTAGGAACTCAAAAACAGGGGTAGGAACCCAAAATTCGGGCCCCCGTCTCCGGGGAGACCCATTTCAGAGCATCACTGGGGTTAGGCACCCAAAAAGAGTTGTAGGAACCCTATAATCGGGCCGCCGTTTCCGGGGGGACCCATTTAAGCGCGACACCGGGGGGTAGGCACCCAAAAACAGGGGTAGGAACCCAAAAATCTGGCCCCCTTTTAAGGGGGGGTCCCATTTAAGCGCCACACCGGCGGTAGGAACCCAAAAACAGGGGTAGGAACCCAAAAATCGGTCCCCGTTTTCAGGGGGACACATTGAAGCACGAGAATGGGGGTAGGAACCTAAAAACAGGGGTAGGAACCCAAAAATAGGGCCGCCGTTTCCAGGGGGACCCATTTCAGTGCGACACCGGGAGGTAGGCACTCAAAAACAGGGGTAGGAACCCAAAAATCGGGCCCCCGTTTCAGGGGGGACCCATTTAAGCGCTGCACCGGGTGTTGGAACCCAAAAACGGGGGTAAGAACACAAAAATCGGGCCTCCGTCTCCGGGGGGACCCATTTAAGCGTGACAGCATGGGTAGGCACCCAAAAACGGGAGTAGGAACCCAAAAATCGCTCCCCCGTTTCCCGGGGGAGCAATTTTACGCAAAACCGCGGGTAGGCAACCAAAAACAGGGGTAAGAAACCAAAAATCGGGCCCCAGTTTAAGGTGGGACCCATTTAAGCGAGACACTGGCGGTAGCATCCCAAAAACGGGGGAAGGAACCCAAAAATTTGGCCCCCGTTTCTGGGGGGACCCATGTAAGCATGATAACGGGGGTAGGAACCTAAAAACGGGGGTAGGAACCCAAAATTTGGGCCCCCGTCTCTAGGGTGACACATTTAACAATGACACCGAGGGTAGGAACCCAAAAAATTAGGGGTAGGAACCCAAAAATCGGTCCCTCGTTTCCGGGGGGACCCATTTAAGCATGACAACGGGGGTAGGAACTAAAAAACGGAGGTAGGAATCCAAAAATCGGGCCCCCGTTTCCGGGGGGACCCATTTAATTGTGACACCGGGGGGCTGGAACCCAAAAAGAGGTATAGGAACCAAAAATCGGGTCCCCGTTTAAGGGGGGACCGATTTAAGTGCGACACCGAGGGGTAGGAACCCAAAAACGGGGTAGGAATCCAAACATCGGGCCCCCATTTCCAGGGGGAACCATTTAAGCGCGACACCGGGGAGTAGGAACTCAAAAACAGGGGTAGGAACACAAAAATCAGGCCCCCGTTTCCGGGGGGACCCAATGAAGCACGACAACGGGGGTAGGGACCTAAAAAGGGGGGTAGGAACTCAAAATTTGGGCCCCCGTCTCCGGGGAGACCCATTTCAGAGCATCACTGGGGGTCGGCACCAAAAAACAGGTGTAAGAACCCAATAATCGGGCCCCCGTTTCCGGGGGGACCCATTTAAGCGCGACACCGGGGGTTGGAACCCAAAAAGTGGTGTAGGAACCCAATAATCGGGCCCCCGTATCCGGGGGGAGCCATTTAAGCGCCACACCGGGGGGGTCGGAACTGAAAAACAGGGTAGGAACCCAAAAATCGGGCCCCCGTTTCCGGGGGGAACCATTTAAGCGCTGCACCGGGTGTTGGAACCCAAAAACGGGGGTAGGAACACAAAAATCGGACCCCCGTCTCCGGGGGGACCCATTTAAGCAAAACAGCGTGGGTAGGCACCCAAAAACGGGAGTAGGAACCCAAAAATCGTACTCCGTTTCCCGGGGGAGCAATTTAAGCGCAAAACCGGGGGTAGGAAACCAAAAACAGGGGTAAGAAACCAAAAATCGGGCCCCAGTTTAAGGGGGGACCCATTTAAGCGAGACGCCGGCGGTATCATCCCAAAAACTGGGGAAGGAACCCAAAAATCTGTCCCCCGTTTCCCAGGGGACCCATTTAAGAGCAAAACCGGGGGTAGGCACCCAAAAGCAGGGGTAGGAACCCAAAAATCTGGCCCCCGTTTAAGGGGGGTCCCTTTTAAGCGCCACCGCGGCGGTAGGAACCCAAAAATGGGGGTAGGAACCCAAAAATCGGTCCCCCATTTCCGGGGGAACCTATTGAAGCACAAAAATGGGGGTAGGAACCTAAAAACGGGGGTAGGAACCCAAAAATAGGGCCGCCGTTTCCAGGGGGACCCATTTCAGCGCGACACCTGGAGGTAGGAACTCAGAAACAGGGGTAGGAACCCAAAAATCGGGCCTCCGTTTCCGGGGGGACCCATTTATGCGCTGAAGCGGGTGTTGGACCCCAAAAACGGGGGTAGGAACCCAAAAATCGGTTCCCATTTCCGGGGGGACCCAATGAAGCACGACAACGGGGGTAGGGACCTAAAAACGGGGGTAGGAACCCAAAATTTGGGCCCCCATCTCCGGGGAGACCCATTTCAGAGCATCACTGGGGGTCGGCACCAAAAAACAGGTGTAAGAACCCAATAATCGGGCCCCCGTTTCCGGGGGGACCCATTTAAGCGCGACACCGGGGGTTGGAACCCAAAAAGTGGTGTAGGAACCCAATAATCGGGCCCCCGTATCCGGGGGGAGCCATTTAAGCACCACACCGGGGGGGTCGGAACTGAAAAACAGGGTAGGAACCCAAAAATCGGGCCCCCGTTTCCGGGGGGAACCATTTAAGCGCTGCACCGGGTGTTGAAACACAAAAAACAGGGGTAGGAACACAAAAATCGGACCCCCGTCTCCGGGGGGACCCATTTAAGCAAAACAGCGTGGGTAGGCACCCAAAAACGGGAGTAGGAACCCAAAAATCATTCTCCGTTTCCCGGGGGAGCAATTGAAGCGCAAAACCGGGGGTAGGAAACCAAAAACAGGGGTAAGAAACCAAAAATCGGGCCCCAGTTTAAGGGGGGACCCATTTAAGCGAGATACCGGCGGTAGCATCCCAAAAACGGGGGAAGGAACCCAAAAATCTGTCCCCCGTTTCCCAGGGGACCCATTTAAGAGCAAAACCGGGGGTAGGCACCCAAAAACAGGGGTAGGAACCCAAAAATCTGGCCCCCGTTTAAGGGGGGTCCCATTTCAGCGCCACCGCGGCGGTAGGAACCCAAAAATGGGGGTAGGAACCCAAAAATCGGTCCCCCATTTCCGGGGGAACCCATTGAAGCACAACAATGGGGGTAGGAACCTAAAAACGGGGGTAGGAACCCAAAAATAGGGTCGCCGTTTCCAGGGGGACCCATTTCAGCGCGACACCTGGAGGTAGGAACTCAAAAACAGGGGTAGGAACCCAAAAATCGGGCCTCCGTTCCCGGGGGGACCCATTTATGCGCTGAAGCGGGTGTTGGACCCCAAAAACGGGGGTATGAACCCAAAAATCGGTTCCCATTTCCGGGGGGACCCATTGAAGCACGACAATGGGGGTAGGAACCTAAAAGCGGGGGTAGGAACCCAAAAATAGGGCTGCCGTTTCCAGGGGGACCCTTTTCAGCGCGACACCGGGAGGTAGGAACTCAAAAACAGGGGTAGGAACCCAAAATTCGGGCCCCCGTCTCCGGGGAGACCCATTTCAGAGCATCACTGGGGTTAGGCACCCAAAAAGAGTTGTAGGAACCCTATAATCGGGCCGCCGTTTCCGGGGGGACCCATTTAAGCGCGACACCGGGGGGTAGGCACCCAAAAACAGGGGTAGGAACCCAAAAATCTGGCCCCCTTTTAAGGGGGGGTCCCATTTAAGCGCCACACCGGTGGTAGGAACCCAAAAACAGGGGTAGGAACCCAAAAATCGGTCCCCGTTTTCGGGGGGACACATTGAAGCACGAGAATGGGGGTAGGAACCTAAAAACAGGGGTAGGAACCCAAAAATAGGGCCGCCGTTTCCAGGGGGACCCATTTCAGTGCGACACCGGGAGGTAGGCACTCAAAAACAGGGGTAGGAACCCAAAAATCGGGCCCCCGTTTCAGGGGGGACCCATTTAAGCGCTGCACCGGGTGTTGGAACCCAAAAACGGGGGTAAGAACACAAAAATCGGGCCTCCGTCTCCGGGGGGACCCATTTAAGCGTGACAGCATGGGTAGGCACCCAAAAACGGGAGTAGGAACCCAAAAATCGCTCCCCCGTTTCCCGGGGGAGCAATTTTACGCAAAACCGCGGGTAGGCAACCAAAAACAGGGGTAAGAAACCAAAAATCGGGCCCCAGTTTAAGGTGGGACCCATTTAAGCGAGACACTGGCGGTAGCATCCCAAAAACGGGGGAAGGAACCCAAAAATTTGGCCCCCGTTTCTGGGGGGACCCATGTAAGCATGATAACGGGGGTAGGAACCTAAAAACGGGGGTAGGAACCCAAAATTTGGGCCCCCGTCTCCAGGGTGACACATTTAACAATGACACCGAGGGTAGGAACCCAAAAAATTAGGGGTAGGAACCCAAAAATCGGTCCCTCGTTTCCGGGGGGACCCATTTAAGCATGACAACGGGGGTAGGAACTAAAAAACGGAGGTAGGAATCCAAAAATCGGGCCCCCGTTTCCGGGGGGACCCATTTAATTGTGACACCGGGGGGCTGGAACCCAAAAAGAGGTATAGGAACCAAAAATCGGGTCCCCGTTTAAGGGGGGACCGATTTAAGTGCGACACCGAGGGGTAGGAACCCAAAAACGGGGTAGGAATCCAAACATCGGGCCCCCATTTCCAGGGGGAACCATTTAAGCGCAACACCGGGGAGTAGGAACTCAAAAACAGGGGTAGGAACACAAAAATCAGGCCCCCGTTTCCGGGGGGACCCAATGAAGCACGACAACGGGGGTAGGGACCTAAAAAGGGGGGTAGGAACTCAAAATTTGGGCCCCCGTCTCCGGGGAGACCCATTTCAGAGCATCACTGGGGGTCGGCACCAAAAAACAGGTGTAAGAACCCAATAATCGGGCCCCCGTTTCCGGGGGGACCCATTTAAGCGCGACACCGGGGGTTGGAACCCAAAAAGTGGTGTAGGAACCCAATAATCGGGCCCCCGTATCCGGGGGGAGCCATTTAAGCGCCACACCGGGGGGGTCGGAACTGAAAAACAGGGTAGGAACCCAAAAATCGGGCCCCCGTTTCCGGGGGGAACCATTTAAGCGCTGCACCGGGTGTTGGAACCCAAAAACGGGGGTAGGAACACAAAAATCGGACCCCCGTCTCCGGGGGGACCCATTTAAGCAAAACAGCGTGGGTAGGCACCCAAAAACGGGAGTAGGAACCCAAAAATCGTACTCCGTTTCCCGGGGGAGCAATTTAAGCGCAAAACCGGGGGTAGGAAACCAAAAACAGGGGTAAGAAACCAAAAATCGGGCCCCAGTTTAAGGGGGTACCCATTTAAGCGAGACGCCGGCGGTATCATCCCAAAAACTGGGGAAGGAACCCAAAAATCTGTCCCCCGTTTCCCAGGGGACCCATTTAAGAGCAAAACCGGGGGTAGGCACCCAAAGCAGGGGTAGGAACCCAAAAATCTGGCCCCCGTTTAAGGGGGGTCCCTTTTAAGCGCCACCGCGGCGGTAGGAACCCAAAAATGGGGGTAGGAACCCAAAAATCGGTCCCCCATTTCCGGGGGAACCTATTGAAGCACAAAAATGGGGGTAGGAACCTAAAAACGGGGGTAGGAACCCAAAAATAGGGCCGCCGTTTCCAGGGGGACCCATTTCAGCGCGACACCTGGAGGTAGGAACTCAGAAACAGGGGTAGGAACCCAAAAATCGGGCCTCCGTTTCCGGGGGGACCCATTTATGCGCTGAAGCGGGTGTTGGACCCCAAAAACGGGGGTAGGAACCCAAAAATCGGTTCCCATTTCCGGGGGGACCCAATGAAGCACGACAACGGGGGTAGGGACCTAAAAACGGGGGTAGGAACCCAAAATTTGGGCCCCCATCTCCGGGGAGACCCATTTCAGAGCATCACTGGGGGTCGGCACCAAAAAACAGGTGTAAGAACCCAATAATCGGGCCCCCGTTTCCGGGGGGACCCATTTAAGCGCGACACCGGGGGTTGGAACCCAAAAAGTGGTGTAGGAACCCAATAATCGGGCCCCCGTATCCGGGGGGAGCCATTTAAGCACCACACCGGGGGGGTCGGAACTGAAAAACAGGGTAGGAACCCAAAAATCGGGCCCCCGTTTCCGGGGGGAACCATTTAAGCGCTGCACCGGGTGTTGGAACACAAAAAACAGGGGTAGGAACACAAAAATCGGACCCCCGTCTCCGGGGGGACCCATTTAAGCAAAACAGCGTGGGTAGGCACCCAAAAACGGGAGTAGGAACCCAAAAATCATTCTCCGTTTCCCGGGGGAGCAATTGAAGCGCAAAACCGGGGGTAGGAAACCAAAAACAGGGGTAAGAAACCAAAAATCGGGCCCCAGTATAAGGGGGGACCCATTTAAGCGAGATACCGGCGGTAGCATCCCAAAAACGGGGGAAGGAACCCAAAAATCTGTCCCCCGTTTCCCAGGGGACCCATTTAAGAGCAAAACCGGGGGTAGGCACCCAAAAACAGGGGTAGGAACCCAAAAATCTGGCCCCCGTTTAAGGGGGGTCCCATTTCAGCGCCACCGCGGCGGTAGGAACCCAAAAATGGGGGTAGGAACCCAAAAATCGGTCCCCCATTTCCGGGGGAACCCATTGAAGCACAACAATGGGGGTAGGAACCTAAAAACGGGGGTAGGAACCCAAAAATAGGGTCGCCGTTTCCAGGGGGACCCATTTCAGCGCGACACCTGGAGGTAGGAACTCAAAAACAGGGGTAGGAACCCAAAAATCGGGCCTCCGTTCCCGGGGGGACCCATTTATGCGCTGAAGCGGGTGTTGGACCCCAAAAACGGGGGTATGAACCCAAAAATCGGTTCCCATTTCCGGGGGGACCCATTGAAGCACGACAATGGGGGTAGGAACCTAAAAGCGGGGGTAGGAACCCAAAAATAGGGCTGCCGTTTCCAGGGGGACCCTTTTCAGCGCGACACCGGGAGGTAGGAACTCAAAAACAGGGGTAGGAACCCAAAATTCGGGCCCCCGTCTCCGGGGAGACCCATTTCAGAGCATCACTGGGGTTAGGCACCCAAAAAGAGTTGTAGGAACCCTATAATCGGGCCGCCGTTTCCGGGGGGACCCATTTAAGCGCGACACCGGGGGGTAGGCACCCAAAAACAGGGGTAGGAACCCAAAAATCTGGCCCCCTTTTAAGGGGGGGTCCCATTTAAGCGCCACACCGGCGGTAGGAACCCAAAAACAGGGGTAGGAACCCAAAAATCGGTCCCCGTTTTCGGGGGGACACATTGAAGCACGAGAATGGGGGTAGGAACCTAAAAACAGGGGTAGGAACCCAAAAATAGGGCCGCCGTTTCCAGGGGGACCCATTTCAGTGCGACACCGGGAGGTAGGCACTCAAAAACAGGGGTAGGAACCCAAAAATCGGGCCCCCGTTTCAGGGGGGACCCATTTAAGCGCTGCACCGGGTGTTGGAACCCAAAAACGGGGGTAAGAACACAAAAATCGGGCCTCCGTCTCCGGGGGGACCCATTTAAGCGTGACAGCATGGGTAGGCACCCAAAAACGGGAGTAGGAACCCAAAAATCGCTCCCCCGTTTCCCGGGGGAGCAATTTTACGCAAAACCGCGGGTAGGCAACCAAAAACAGGGGTAAGAAACCAAAAATCGGGCCCCAGTTTAAGGTGGGACCCATTTAAGCGAGACACTGGCGGTAGCATCCCAAAAACGGGGGAAGGAACCCAAAAATTTGGCCCCCGTTTCTGGGGGGACCCATGTAAGCATGATAACGGGGGTAGGAACCTAAAAACGGGGGTAGGAACCCAAAATTTGGGCCCCCGTCTCTAGGGTGACACATTTAACAATGACACCGAGGGTAGGAACCCAAAAAATTAGGGGTAGGAACCCAAAAATCGGTCCCTCGTTTCCGGGGGGACCCATTTAAGCATGACAACGGGGGTAGGAACTAAAAAACGGAGGTAGGAATCCAAAAATCGGGCCCCCGTTTCCGGGGGGACCCATTTAATTGTGACACCGGGGGGCTGGAACCCAAAAAGAGGTATAGGAACCAAAAATCGGGTCCCCGTTTAAGGGGGGACCGATTTAAGTGCGACACCGAGGGGTAGGAACCCAAAAACGGGGTAGGAATCCAAACATCGGGCCCCCATTTCCAGGGGGAACCATTTAAGCGCGACACCGGGGAGTAGGAACTCAAAAACAGGGGTAGGAACACAAAAATCAGGCCCCCGTTTCCGGGGGGACCCAATGAAGCACGACAACGGGGGTAGGGACCTAAAAAGGGGGGTAGGAACTCAAAATTTGGGCCCCCGTCTCCGGGGAGACCCATTTCAGAGCATCACTGGGGGTCGGCACCAAAAAACAGGTGTAAGAACCCAATAATCGGGCCCCCGTTTCCGGGGGGACCCATTTAAGCGCGACACCGGGGGTTGGAACCCAAAAAGTGGTGTAGGAACCCAATAATCGGGCCCCCGTATCCGGGGGGAGCCATTTAAGCGCCACACCGGGGGGGTCGGAACTGAAAAACAGGGTAGGAACCCAAAAATCGGGCCCCCGTTTCCGGGGGGAACCATTTAAGCGCTGCACCGGGTGTTGGAACCCAAAAACGGGGGTAGGAACACAAAATCGGACCCCCGTCTCCGGGGGGACCCATTTAAGCAAAACAGCGTGGGTAGGCACCCAAAAACGGGAGTAGGAACCCAAAAATCGTACTCCGTTTCCCGGGGGAGCAATTTAAGCGCAAAACCGGGGGTAGGAAACCAAAAACAGGGGTAAGAAACCAAAAATCGGGCCCCAGTTTAAGGGGGGACCCATTTAAGCGAGACGCCGGCGGTATCATCCCAAAAACTGGGGAAGGAACCCAAAAATCTGTCCCCCGTTTCCCAGGGGACCCATTTAAGAGCAAAACCGGGGGTAGGCACCCAAAAACAGGGGTAGGAACCCAAAAATCTGGCCCCCGTTTAAGGGGGGTCCCTTTTAAGCGCCACCGCGGCGGTAGGAACCCAAAAATGGGGGTAGGAACCCAAAAATCGGTCCCCCATTTCCGGGGAACCTATTGAAGCACAAAAATGGGGGTAGGAACCTAAAAACGGGGGTAGGAACCCAAAAATAGGGCCGCCGTTTCCAGGGGGACCCATTTCAGCGCGACACCTGGAGGTAGGAACTCAGAAACAGGGGTAGGAACCCAAAAATCGGGCCTCCGTTTCCGGGGGGACCCATTTATGCGCTGAAGCGGGTGTTGGACCCCAAAAACGGGGGTAGGAACCCAAAAATCGGTTCCCATTTCCGGGGGGACCCAATGAAGCACGACAACGGGGGTAGGGACCTAAAAACGGGGGTAGGAACCCAAAATTTGGGCCCCCATCTCCGGGGAGACCCATTTCAGAGCATCACTGGGGGTCGGCACCAAAAAACAGGTGTAAGAACCCAATAATCGGGCCCCCGTTTCCGGGGGGACCCATTTAAGCGCGACACCGGGGGTTGGAACCCAAAAAGTGGTGTAGGAACCCAATAATCGGGCCCCCGTATCCGGGGGGAGCCATTTAAGCACCACACCGGGGGGGTCGGAACTGAAAAACAGGGTAGGAACCCAAAAATCGGGCCCCCGTTTCCGGGGGGAACCATTTAAGCGCTGCACCGGGTGTTGAAACACAAAAAACAGGGGTAGGAACACAAAAATCGGACCCCCGTCTCCGGGGGGACCCATTTAAGCAAAACAGCGTGGGTAGGCACCCAAAAACGGGAGTAGGAACCCAAAAATCATTCTCCGTTTCCCGGGGGAGCAATTGAAGCGCAAAACCGGGGGTAGGAAACCAAAAACAGGGGTAAGAAACCAAAAATCGGGCCCCAGTTTAAGGGGGGACCCATTTAAGCGAGATACCGGCGGTAGCATCCCAAAAACGGGGGAAGGAACCCAAAAATCTGTCCCCCGTTTCCCAGGGGACCCATTTAAGAGCAAAACCGGGGGTAGGCACCCAAAAACAGGGGTAGGAACCCAAAAATCTGGCCCCCGTTTAAGGGGGGTCCCATTTCAGCGCCACCGCGGCGGTAGGAACCCAAAAATGGGGGTAGGAACCCAAAAATCGGTCCCCCATTTCCGGGGGAACCCATTGAAGCACAACAATGGGGGTAGGAACCTAAAAACGGGGGTAGGAACCCAAAAATAGGGTCGCCGTTTCCAGGGGGACCCATTTCAGCGCGACACCTGGAGGTAGGAACTCAAAAACAGGGGTAGGAACCCAAAAATCGGGCCTCCGTTCCCGGGGGGACCCATTTATGCGCTGAAGCGGGTGTTGGACCCCAAAAACGGGGGTATGAACCCAAAAATCGGTTCCCATTTCCGGGGGGACCCATTGAAGCACGACAATGGGGGTAGGAACCTAAAAGCGGGGGTAGGACCCAAAAATAGGGCTGCCGTTTCCAGGGGGACCCTTTTCAGCGCGACACCGGGAGGTAGGAACTCAAAAACAGGGGTAGGAACCCAAAATTCGGGCCCCCGTCTCCGGGGAGACCCATTTCAGAGCATCACTGGGGTTAGGCACCCAAAAAGAGTTGTAGGAACCCTATAATCGGGCCGCCGTTTCCGGGGGGACCCATTTAAGCGCGACACCGGGGGGTAGGCACCCAAAAACAGGGGTAGGAACCCAAAAATCTGGCCCCCTTTTAAGGGGGGTCCCATTTAAGCGCCACACCGGCGGTAGGAACCCAAAAACAGGGGTAGGAACCCAAAAATCGGTCCCCGTTTTCGCGGGGACACATTGAAGCACGAGAATGGGGGTAGGAACCTAAAAACAGGGGTAGGATCCCAAAAATAGGGCCGCCGTTTCCAGGGGGACCCATTTCAGTGCGACACCGGGAGGTAGGCACTCAAAAACAGGGGTAGGAACCCAAAAATCGGGCCCCCGTTTCAGGGGGGACCCATTTAAGCGCTGCACCGGGTGTTGGAACCCAAAAACGGGGGTAAGAACACAAAAATCGGGCCTCCGTCTCCGGGGGGACCCATTTAAGCGTGACAGCGTGGGTACGCAACCAAAAACGAAGTAGGAACCCAAAAATCGGTCCCCCGTTTCCCGGGGGAGCAATTTTTTCGCAAAACCGGGGGTAGGCGACCAAAAACAGGGGTAAGAAACCAAAAATCGGGCCCCAGTTTAAGGTGGGACCCATTTAAGCGAGACACTGGCGGTAGCATCCCAAAAACGGGGGAAGGAACCCAAAAATTGGCCCCACCCCAGTTTCTGGGGGGGACCCATTTAAGCATGATAACGGGGGTAGGAACCTAAAACGGGGGGTAGGAACCCAAAATTTGGGCCCCCGTCTCCAGGGTGACACATTTAACAATGACACCGAGGGTAGGAACCCAAAAAATTAGGGGTAGGAACCCAAAAATCGGTCCCTCGTTTCCGGGGGGACCCATTTAAGCATGACAACGGGGATAGGAACTAAAAAACGGAGGTAGGAATCCAAAAATTGGGCCCCCGTTTCCGGGGGGACCCATTTAATTGTGACACCGGGGGGCTGGAACCCAAAAAGAGGTATAGGAACCAAAAATCGGGCCCCCGTTTAAGGGGGGACCGATTTAAGTGCGACACCGAGGGGTAGGAACCCAAAAACGGGGTAGGAATCCAAACATCGGGCCCCCCGTTTCCAGGGGGAACCATTTAAGCGCGACACCGGGGAGTAGGAACTCAAAAACAGGGGTAGGAACACAAAAATCAGGCCCCCGTTTCCGGGGGGACCCAAAGAAGCACGACAACGGGGGTAGGGACCTAAAAAGGGGGGTAGGAACCCAAAATTTGGGCCCCCGTCTCCGGGGAGACCCATTTCAGAGCATCACTGGGGGTCGGCACCAAAAAACAGGTGTAAGAACCCAATAATCGGGCCCACGTTTCCGGGGGGACCCATTTAAGCGCGACACCGGGGGGTTGGAACCCAAAAAGTGGTGTAGGAACCCAATAATCGGGCCCCCGTATCCGGGGGGAGCCATTTAAGCGCCACACCGGGGGGGTCGGAACTGAAAAACAGGGTAGGAACCCAAAAATCGTACTCCGTTTCCCGGGGGAGCAATTTAAGCGCAAAACCGGGGGTAGGAAACCAAAAACAGGGGTAAGAAACCAAAAATCGGGCCCCAGTTTAAGGGGGGACCCATTTAAGCGAGACGCCGGCGGTATCATCCCAAAAACTGGGGAAGGAACCCAAAAATCTGTCCCCCGTTTCCCAGGGGACCCATTTAAGAGCAAAACCGGGGGTAGGCACCCAAAAACAGGGGTAGGAACCCAAAAATCTGGCCCCCGTTTAAGGGGGGTCCCTTTTAAGCGCCACCGCGGCGGTAGGAACCCAAAAATGGGGGTAGGAACCCAAAAATCGGTCCCCCATTTCCGGGGGAACCTATTGAAGCACAAAAATGGGGGTAGGAACCTAAAAACGGGGGTAGGAACCCAAAAATAGGGCCGCCGTTTCCAGGGGGACCCATTTCAGCGCGACACCTGGAGGTAGGAACTCAGAAACAGGGGTAGGAACCCAAAAATCGGGCCTCCGTTTCCGGGGGGACCCATTTATGCGCTGAAGCGGGTGTTGGACCCCAAAAACGGGGGTAGGAACCCAAAAATCGGTTCCCATTTCCGGGGGGACCCAATGAAGCACGACAACGGGGGTAGGGACCTAAAAACGGGGGTAGGAACCCAAAATTTGGGCCCCCATCTCCGGGGAGACCCATTTCAGAGCATCACTGGGGGTCGGCACCAAAAAACAGGTGTAAGAACCCAATAATCGGGCCCCCGTTTCCGGGGGGACCCATTTAAGCGCGACACCGGGGGTTGGAACCCAAAAAGTGGTGTAGGAACCCAATAATCGGGCCCCCGTATCCGGGGGGAGCCATTTAAGCACCACACCGGGGGGGTCGGAACTGAAAAACAGGGTAGGAACCCAAAAATCGGGCCCCCGTTTCCGGGGGGAACCATTTAAGCGCTGCACCGGGTGTTGGAACATTAAAAACAGGGGTAGGAACACAAAAATCGGACCCCCGTCTCCGGGGGGACCCATTTAAGCAAAACAGCGTGGGTAGGCACCCAAAAACGGGAGTAGGAACCCAAAAATCATTCTCCGTTTCCCGGGGGAGCAATTGAAGCGCAAAACCGGGGGTAGGAAACCAAAAACAGGGGTAAGAAACCAAAAATCGGGCCCCAGTTTAAGGGGGGACCCATTTAAGCGAGATACCGGCGGTAGCATCCCAAAAACGGGGGAAGGAACCCAAAAATCTGTCCCCCGTTTCCCAGGGGACCCATTTAAGAGCAAAACCGGGGGTAGGCACCCAAAAACAGGGGTAGGAACCCAAAAATCTGGCCCCCGTTTAAGGGGGGTCCCATTTCAGCGCCACCGCGGCGGTAGGAACCCAAAAATGGGGGTAGGAACCCAAAAATCGGTCCCCCATTTCCGGGGGAACCCATTGAAGCACAACAATGGGGGTAGGAACCTAAAAACGGGGGTAGGAACCCAAAAATAGGGTCGCCGTTTCCAGGGGGACCCATTTCAGCGCGACACCTGGAGGTAGGAACTCAAAAACAGGGGTAGGAACCCAAAAATCGGGCCTCCGTTCCCGGGGGGACCCATTTATGCGCTGAAGCGGGTGTTGGACCCCAAAAACGGGGGTATGAACCCAAAATCGGTTCCCATTTCCGGGGGGACCCATTGAAGCACGACAATGGGGGTAGGAACCTAAAAGCGGGGGTAGGAACCCAAAAATAGGGCTGCCGTTTCCAGGGGGACCCTTTTCAGCGCGACACCGGGAGGTAGGAACTCAAAAACAGGGGTAGGAACCCAAAATTCGGGCCCCCGTCTCCGGGGAGACCCATTTCAGAGCATCACTGGGGTTAGGCACCCAAAAAGAGTTGTAGGAACCCTATAATCGGGCCGCCGTTTCCGGGGGGACCCATTTAAGCGCGACACCGGGGGGTAGGCACCCAAAAACAGGGGTAGGAACCCAAAAATCTGGCCCCCTTTTAAGGGGGGGTCCCATTTAAGCGCCACACCGGCGGTAGGAACCCAAAAACAGGGGTAGGAACCCAAAAATCGGTCCCCGTTTTCGGGGGGGACACATTGAAGCACGAGAATGGGGGTAGGAACCTAAAAACAGGGGTAGGAACCCAAAAATAGGGCCGCCGTTTCCAGGGGGACCCATTTCAGTGCGACACCGGGAGGTAGGCACTCAAAAACAGGGGTAGGAACCCAAAAATCGGGCCCCCGTTTCAGGGGGGACCCATTTAAGCGCTGCACCGGGTGTTGGAACCCAAAAACGGGGGTAAGAACACAAAAATCGGGCCTCCGTCTCCGGGGGGACCCATTTAAGCGTGACAGCGTGGGTAGGCACCCAAAAACGGGAGTAGGAACCCAAAAATCGCTCCCCCGTTTCCCGGGGGAGCAATTTTACGCAAAACCGCGGGTAGGCAACCAAAAACAGGGGTAAGAAACCAAAAATCGGGCCCCAGTTTAAGGTGGGACCCATTTAAGCGAGACACTGGCGGTAGCATCCCAAAAACGGGGGAAGGAACCCAAAAATTTGGCCCCCGTTTCTGGGGGGACCCATGTAAGCATGATAACGGGGGTAGGAACCTAAAAACGGGGGTAGGAACCCAAAATTTGGGCCCCCGTCTCCAGGGTGACACATTTAACAATGACACCGAGGGTAGGAACCCAAAAAATTAGGGGTAGGAACCCAAAAATCGGTCCCTCGTTTCCGGGGGGACCCATTTAAGCATGACAACGGGGGTAGGAACTAAAAAACGGAGGTAGGAATCCAAAAATCGGGCCCCCGTTTCCGGGGGGACCCATTTAATTGTGACACCGGGGGGCTGGAACCCAAAAAGAGGTATAGGAACCAAAAATCGGGTCCCCGTTTAAGGGGGGACCGATTTAAGTGCGACACCGAGGGGTAGGAACCCAAAAACGGGGTAGGAATCCAAACATCGGGCCCCCATTTCCAGGGGGAACCATTTAAGCGCGACACCGGGGAGTAGGAACTCAAAAACAGGGGTAGGAACACAAAAATCAGGCCCCCGTTTCCGGGGGGACCCAATGAAGCACGACAACGGGGGTAGGGACCTAAAAAGGGGGGTAGGAACTCAAAATTTGGGCCCCCGTCTCCGGGGAGACCCATTTCAGAGCATCACTGGGGGTCGGCACCAAAAAACAGGTGTAAGAACCCAATAATCGGGCCCCCGTTTCCGGGGGGACCCATTTAAGCGCGACACCGGGGGTTGGAACCCAAAAAGTGGTGTAGGAACCCAATAATCGGGCCCCCGTATCCGGGGGGAGCCATTTAAGCGCCACACCGGGGGGGTCGGAACTGAAAAACAGGGTAGGAACCCAAAAATCGGGCCCCCGTTTCCGGGGGGAACCATTTAAGCGCTGCACCGGGTGTTGGAACCCAAAAACGGGGGTAGGAACACAAAAATCGGACCCCCGTCTCCGGGGGGACCCATTTAAGCAAAACAGCGTGGGTAGGCACCCAAAAACGGGAGTAGGAACCCAAAAATCATTCTCCGTTTCCCGGGGGAGCAATTTAAGCGCAAAACCGGGGGTAGGAAACCAAAAACAGGGGTAAGAAACCAAAAATCGGGCCCCAGTTTAAGGGGGGACCCATTTAAGCGAGACGCCGGCGGTATCATCCCAAAAACTGGGGAAGGAACCCAAAAATCTGTCCCCCGTTTCCCAGGGGACCCATTTAAGAGCAAAACCGGGGGTAGGCACCCAAAAACTGGGGTAGGAACCCAAAAATCTGGCCCCCGTTTAAGGGGGGTCCCTTTTAAGCGCCACCGCGGCGGTAGGAACCCAAAAATGGGGGTAGGAACCCAAAAATCGGTCCCCCATTTCCGGGGGAACCCATTGAAGCACAAAAATGGGGGTAGGAACCTAAAAACGGGGGTAGGAACCCAAAAATAGGGCCGCCGTTTCCAGGGGGACCCATTTCAGCGCGACACCTGGAGGTAGGAACTCAGAAACAGGGGTAGGAACCCAAAAATCGGGCCTCCGTTTCCGGGGGGACCCATTTATGCGCTGAAGCGGGTGTTGGACCCCAAAAACGGGGGTAGGAACCCAAAAATCGGTTCCCATTTCCGGGGGGACCCAATGAAGCACGACAACGGGGGGTAGGGACCTAAAAACGGGGGTAGGAACCCAAAATTTGGGCCCCCATCTCCGGGGAGACCCATTTCAGAGCATCACTGGGGGTCGGCACCAAAAAACAGGTGTAAGAACCCAATAATCGGGCCCCCGTTTCCGGGGGGACCCATTTAAGCGCGACACCGGGGGTTGGAACCCAAAAAGTGGTGTAGGAACCCAATAATCGGGCCCCCCGTATCCGGGGGGAGCCATTTAAGCACCACACCGGGGGGGTCGGAACTGAAAAACAGGGTAGGAACCCAAAAATCGGGCCCCCGTTTCCGGGGGGAACCATTTAAGCGCTGCACCGGGTGTTGAAACACAAAAAACAGGGGTAGGAACACAAAAATCGGACCCCCGTCTCCGGGGGGACCCATTTAAGCAAAACAGCGTGGGTAGGCACCCAAAAACGGGAGTAGGAACCCAAAAATCATTCTCCGTTTCCCGGGGGAGCAATTGAAGCGCAAAACCGGGGGTAGGAAACCAAAAACAGGGGTAAGAAACCAAAAATCGGGCCCCAGTTTAAGGGGGGACCCATTTAAGCGAGATACCGGCGGTAGCATCCCAAAAACGGGGGAAGGAACCCAAAAATCTGTCCCCCGTTTCCCAGGGGACCCATTTAAGAGCAAAACCGGGGGTAGGCACCCAAAAACAGGGGTAGGAACCCAAAAATCTGGCCCCCGTTTAAGGGGGGTCCCATTTCAGCGCCACCGCGGCGGTAGGAACCCAAAAATGGGGGTAGGAACCCAAAAATCGGTCCCCCATTTCCGGGGGAACCCATTGAAGCACAACAATGGGGGTAGGAACCTAAAAACGGGGGTAGGAACCCAAAAATAGGGTCGCCGTTTCCAGGGGGACCCATTTCAGCGCGACACCTGGAGGTAGGAACTCAAAAACAGGGGTAGGAACCCAAAAATCGGGCCTCCGTTCCCGGGGGGACCCATTTATGCGCTGAAGCGGGTGTTGGACCCCAAAAACGGGGGTATGAACCCAAAAATCGGTTCCCATTTCCGGGGGGACCCATTGAAGCACGACAATGGGGGTAGGAACCTAAAAGCGGGGGTAGGAACCCAAAAATAGGGCTGCCGTTTCCAGGGGGACCCTTTTCAGCGCGACACCGGGAGGTAGGAACTCAAAAACAGGGGTAGGAACCCAAAATTCGGGCCCCCGTCTCCGGGGAGACCCATTTCAGAGCATCACTGGGGTTAGGCACCCAAAAAGAGTTGTAGGAACCCTATAATCGGGCCGCCGTTTCCGGGGGGACCCATTTAAGCGCGACACCGGGGGGTAGGCACCCAAAAACAGGGGTAGGAACCCAAAAATCTGGCCCCCTTTTAAGGGGGGTCCCATTTAAGCGCCACACCGGCGGTAGGAACCCAAAAACAGGGGTAGGAACCCAAAAATCGGTCCCCGTTTTCGCGGGGACACATTGAAGCACGAGAATGGGGGTAGGAACCTAAAAACAGGGGTAGGATCCCAAAAATAGGGCCGCCGTTTCCAGGGGGACCCATTTCAGTGCGACACCGGGAGGTAGGCACTCAAAAACAGGGGTAGGAACCCAAAAATCGGGCCCCCGTTTCAGGGGGGACCCATTTAAGCGCTGCACCGGGTGTTGGAACCCAAAAACGGGGGTAAGAACACAAAAATCGGGCCTCCGTCTCCGGGGGGACCCATTTAAGCGTGACAGCGTGGGTACGCAACCAAAAACGAAGTAGGAACCCAAAAATCGGTCCCCCGTTTCCCGGGGGAGCAATTTTTTCGCAAAACCGGGGGTAGGCAACCAAAAACAGGGGTAAGAAACCAAAAATCGGGCCCCAGTTTAAGGTGGGACCCATTTAAGCGAGACACTGGCGGTAGCATCCCAAAAACGGGGGAAGGAACCCAAAAATTTGGCCCCCGTTTCTGGGGGGACCCATGTAAGCATGATAACGGGGGTAGGAACCTAAAAACGGGGGTAGGAACCCAAAATTTGGGCCCCCGTCTCTAGGGTGACACATTTAACAATGACACCGAGGGTAGGAACCCAAAAAATTAGGGGTAGGAACCCAAAAATCGGTCCCTCGTTTCCGGGGGGACCCATTTAAGCATGACAACGGGGGTAGGAACTAAAAAACGGAGGTAGGAATCCAAAAATCGGGCCCCCGTTTCCGGGGGGACCCATTTAATTGTGACACCGGGGGGCTGGAACCCAAAAAGAGGTATAGGAACCAAAAATCGGGTCCCCGTTTAAGGGGGGACCGATTTAAGTGCGACACCGAGGGGTAGGAACCCAAAAACGGGGTAGGAATCCAAACATCGGGCCCCCATTTCCAGGGGGAACCATTTAAGCGCGACACCGGGGAGTAGGAACTCAAAAACAGGGGTAGGAACACAAAAATCAGGCCCCCGTTTCCGGGGGGACCCAATGAAGCACGACAACGGGGGTAGGGACCTAAAAAGGGGGGTAGGAACTCAAAATTTGGGCCCCCCGTCTCCGGGGAGACCCATTTCAGAGCATCACTGGGGGTCGGCACCAAAAAACAGGTGTAAGAACCCAATAATCGGGCCCCCGTTTCCGGGGGGACCCATTTAAGCGCGACACCGGGGGTTGGAACCCAAAAAGTGGTGTAGGAACCCAATAATCGGGCCCCCGTATCCGGGGGGAGCCATTTAAGCGCCACACCGGGGGGGTCGGAACTGAAAAACAGGGTAGGAACCCAAAAATCGGGCCCCCGTTTCCGGGGGGGAACCATTTAAGCGCTGCACCGGGTGTTGGAACCCAAAAACGGGGGTAGGAACACAAAAATCGGACCCCCGTCTCCGGGGGGACCCATTTAAGCAAAACAGCGTGGGTAGGCACCCAAAAACGGGAGTAGGAACCCAAAAATCGTACTCCGTTTCCCGGGGGAGCAATTTAAGCGCAAAACCGGGGGTAGGAAACCAAAAACAGGGGTAAGAAACCAAAAATCGGGCCCCAGTTTAAGGGGGGACCCATTTAAGCGAGACGCCGGCGGTATCATCCCAAAAACTGGGGAAGGAACCCAAAAATCTGTCCCCCGTTTCCCAGGGGACCCATTTAAGAGCAAAACCGGGGGTAGGCACCCAAAAACAGGGGTAGGAAACCCAAAAATCTGGCCCCCGTTTAAGGGGGGTCCCTTTTAAGCGCCACCGCGGCGGTAGGAACCCAAAAATGGGGGTAGGAACCCAAAAATCGGTCCCCCATTTCCGGGGGAACCTATTGAAGCACAAAAATGGGGGTAGGAACCTAAAAACGGGGGTAGGAACCCAAAAATAGGGCCGCCGTTTCCAGGGGGACCCATTTCAGCGCGACACCTGGAGGTAGGAACTCAGAAACAGGGGTAGGAACCCAAAAATCGGGCCTCCGTTTCCGGGGGGACCCATTTATGCGCTGAAGCGGGTGTTGGACCCCAAAAACGGGGGTAGGAACCCAAAAATCGGTTCCCATTTCCGGGGGGACCCAATGAAGCACGACAACGGGGGTAGGGACCTAAAAACGGGGGTAGGAACCCAAAATTTGGGCCCCCATCTCCGGGGAGACCCATTTCAGAGCATCACTGGGGGTAGGCACCAAAAAACAGGTGTAAGAACCCAATAATCGGGGCCCCCGTTTCCGGGGGGACCCATTTAAGCGCGACACCGGGGGTTGGAACCCAAAAAGTGGTGTAGGAACCCAATAATCGGGCCCCCGTATCCGGGGGGAGCCATTTAAGCACCACACCGGGGGGGTCGGAACTGAAAAACAGGGTAGGAACCCAAAAATCGGGCCCCCCGTTTCCGGGGGGAACCATTTAAGCGCTGCACCGGGTGTTGAAACACAAAAAACAGGGGTAGGAACACAAAAATCGGACCCCCGTCTCCGGGGGGACCCATTTAAGCAAAACAGCGTGGGTAGGCACCCAAAAACGGGAGTAGGAACCCAAAAATCATTCTCCGTTTCCCGGGGGAGCAATTGAAGCGCAAAACCGGGGGTAGGAAACCAAAAACAGGGGTAAGAAACCAAAAATCGGGCCCCAGTTTAAGGGGGGACCCATTTAAGCGAGATACCGGCGGTAGCATCCCAAAAACGGGGGAAGGAACCCAAAAATCTGTCCCCCGTTTCCCAGGGGACCCATTTAAGAGCAAAACCGGGGGTAGGCACCCAAAAACAGGGGTAGGAACCCAAAAATCTGGCCCCCGTTTAAGGGGGGTCCCATTTCAGCGCCACCGCGGCGGTAGGAACCCAAAAATGGGGGTAGGAACCCAAAAATCGGTCCCCCATTTCCGGGGGAACCCATTGAAGCACAACAATGGGGGTAGGAACCTAAAAACGGGGGTAGGAACCCAAAAATAGGGTCGCCGTTTCCAGGGGGACCCATTTCAGCGCGACACCTGGAGGTAGGAACTCAAAAACAGGGGTAGGAACCCAAAAATCGGGCCTCCGTTCCCGGGGGGACCCATTTATGCGCTGAAGCGGGTGTTGGACCCCAAAAACGGGGGTATGAACCCAAAAATCGGTTCCCATTTCCGGGGGGACCCATTGAAGCACGACAATGGGGGTAGGAACCTAAAAGCGGGGGTAGGAACCCAAAAATAGGGCTGCCGTTTCCAGGGGGACCCTTTTCAGCGCGACACCGGGAGGTAGGAACTCAAAAACAGGGGTAGGAACCCAAAATTCGGGCCCCCGTCTCCGGGGAGACCCATTTCAGAGCATCACTGGGGTTAGGCACCCAAAAAGAGTTGTAGGAACCCTATAATCGGGCCGCCGTTTCCGGGGGGACCCATTTAAGCGCGACACCGGGGGGTAGGCACCCAAAAACAGGGGTAGGAACCCAAAAATCTGGCCCCCTTTTAAGGGGGGTCCCATTTAAGCGCCACACCGGCGGTAGGAACCCAAAAACAGGGGTAGGAACCCAAAAATCGGTCCCCGTTTTCGCGGGGACACATTGAAGCACGAGAATGGGGGTAGGAACCTAAAAACAGGGGTAGGATCCCAAAAATAGGGCCGCCGTTTCCAGGGGGACCCATTTCAGTGCGACACCGGGAGGTAGGCACTCAAAAACAGGGGTAGGAACCCAAAAATCGGGCCCCCGTTTCAGGGGGGACCCATTTAAGCGCTGCACCGGGTGTTGGAACCCAAAAACGGGGGTAAGAACACAAAAATCGGGCCTCCGTCTCCGGGGGGACCCATTTAAGCGTGACAGCGTGGGTACGCAACCAAAAACGAAGTAGGAACCCAAAAATCGGTCCCCCGTTTCCCGGGGGAGCAATTTTTTCGCAAAACCGGGGGTAGGCGACCAAAAACAGGGGTAAGAAACCAAAAATCGGGCCCCAGTTTAAGGTGGGACCCATTTAAGCGAGACACTGGCGGTAGCATCCCAAAAACGGGGGAAGGAACCCAAAAATTGGCCCCAGTTTCTGGGGGGACCCATTTAAGCATGATAACGGGGGTAGGAACCTAAAACGGGGGGTAGGAACCCAAAATTTGGGCCCCCGTCTCCAGGGTGACACATTTAACAATGACACCGAGGGTAGGAACCCAAAAAATTAGGGGTAGGAACCCAAAAATCGGTCCCTCGTTTCCGGGGGGACCCATTTAAGCATGACAACGGGGATAGGAACTAAAAAACGGAGGTAGGAATCCAAAAATTGGGCCCCCCGTTTCCGGGGGGACCCATTTAATTGTGACACCGGGGGGCTGGAACCCAAAAAGAGGTATAGGAACCAAAAATCGGGCCCCCGTTTAAGGGGGGACCGATTTAAGTGCGACACCGAGGGGTAGGAACCCAAAAACGGGGTAGGAATCCAAACATCGGGCCCCCGTTTCCAGGGGGAACCATTTAAGCGCGACACCGGGGAGTAGGAACTCAAAAACAGGGGTAGGAACACAAAAATCAGGCCCCCGTTTCCGGGGGGACCCAAAGAAGCACGACAACGGGGGTAGGGACCTAAAAAGGGGGGGTAGGAACCCAAAATTTGGGCCCCCGTCTCCGGGGAGACCCATTTCAGAGCATCACTGGGGGTCGGCACCAAAAAACAGGTGTAAGAACCCAATAATCGGGCCCACGTTTCCGGGGGGACCCATTTAAGCGCGACACCGGGGGGTTGGAACCCAAAAAGTGGTGTAGGAACCCAATAATCGGGCCCCCGTATCCGGGGGGAGCCATTTAAGCGCCACACCGGGGGGGTCGGAACTGAAAAACAGGGTAGGAACCCAAAAATCGTACTCCGTTTCCCGGGGGAGCAATTTAAGCGCAAAACCGGGGGTAGGAAACCAAAAACAGGGGTAAGAAACCAAAAATCGGGCCCCAGTTTAAGGGGGGACCCATTTAAGCGAGACGCCGGCGGTATCATCCCAAAAACTGGGGAAGGAACCCAAAAATCTGTCCCCCGTTTCCCAGGGGACCCATTTAAGAGCAAAACCGGGGGTAGGCACCCAAAAACAGGGGTAGGAACCCAAAAATCTGGCCCCCGTTTAAGGGGGGTCCCTTTTAAGCGCCACCGCGGCGGTAGGAACCCAAAAATGGGGGTAGGAACCCAAAAATCGGTCCCCCATTTCCGGGGGAACCTATTGAAGCACAAAAATGGGGGTAGGAACCTAAAAACGGGGGTAGGAACCCAAAAATAGGGCCCGCCGTTTCCAGGGGGACCCATTTCAGCGCGACACCTGGAGGTAGGAACTCAGAAACAGGGGTAGGAACCCAAAAATCGGGCCTCCGTTTCCGGGGGGACCCATTTATGCGCTGAAGCGGGTGTTGGACCCCAAAAACGGGGGTAGGAACCCAAAAATCGGTTCCCATTTCCGGGGGGACCCAATGAAGCACGACAACGGGGGTAGGGACCTAAAAACGGGGGTAGGAACCCAAAATTTGGGCCCCCATCTCCGGGGAGACCCATTTCAGAGCATCACTGGGGGTCGGCACCAAAAAACAGGTGTAAGAACCCAATAATCGGGCCCCCGTTTCCGGGGGGACCCATTTAAGCGCGACACCGGGGGTTGGAACCCAAAAAGTGGTGTAGGAACCCAATAATCGGGCCCCCGTATCCGGGGGGAGCCATTTAAGCACCACACCGGGGGGGTCGGAACTGAAAAACAGGGTAGGAACCCAAAAATCGGGCCCCCGTTTCCGGGGGGAACCATTTAAGCGCTGCACCGGGTGTTGGAACATTAAAAACAGGGGTAGGAACACAAAAATCGGACCCCCGTCTCCGGGGGGACCCATTTAAGCAAAACAGCGTGGGTAGGCACCCAAAAACGGGAGTAGGAACCCAAAAATCATTCTCCGTTTCCCGGGGGAGCAATTGAAGCGCAAAACCGGGGGTAGGAAACCAAAAACAGGGGTAAGAAACCAAAAATCGGGCCCCAGTTTAAGGGGGGACCCATTTAAGCGAGATACCGGCGGTAGCATCCCAAAAACGGGGGAAGGAACCCAAAAATCTGTCCCCCGTTTCCCAGGGGACCCATTTAAGAGCAAAACCGGGGGTAGGCACCCAAAAACAGGGGTAGGAACCCAAAAATCTGGCCCCCGTTTAAGGGGGGTCCCATTTCAGCGCCACCGCGGCGGTAGGAACCCAAAAATGGGGGTAGGAACCCAAAAATCGGTCCCCCATTTCCGGGGGAACCCATTGAAGCACAACAATGGGGGTAGGAACCTAAAAACGGGGGTAGGAACCCAAAAATAGGGTCGCCGTTTCCAGGGGGACCCATTTCAGCGCGACACCTGGAGGTAGGAACTCAAAAACAGGGGTAGGAACCCAAAAATCGGGCCTCCGTTCCCGGGGGGGACCCATTTATGCGCTGAAGCGGGTGTTGGACCCCAAAAACGGGGGTATGAACCCAAAAATCGGTTCCCATTTCCGGGGGGACCCATTGAAGCACGACAATGGGGGTAGGAACCTAAAAGCGGGGGTAGGAACCCAAAAATAGGGCTGCCGTTTCCAGGGGGACCCTTTTCAGCGCGACACCGGGAGGTAGGAACTCAAAAACAGGGGTAGGAACCCAAAATTCGGGCCCCCGTCTCCGGGGAGACCCATTTCAGAGCATCACTGGGGTTAGGCACCCAAAAAGAGTTGTAGGAACCCTATAATCGGGCCGCCGTTTCCGGGGGGACCCATTTAAGCGCGACACCGGGGGGTAGGCACCCAAAAACAGGGGTAGGAACCCAAAAATCTGGCCCCCTTTTAAGGGGGGGTCCCATTTAAGCGCCACACCGGCGGTAGGAACCCAAAAACAGGGGTAGGAACCCAAAAATCGGTCCCCGTTTTCGGGGGGACACATTGAAGCACGAGAATGGGGGTAGGAACCTAAAAACAGGGGTAGGAACCCAAAAATAGGGCCGCCGTTTCCAGGGGGACCCATTTCAGTGCGACACCGGGAGGTAGGCACTCAAAAACAGGGGTAGGAACCCAAAAATCGGGCCCCCGTTTCAGGGGGGACCCATTTAAGCGCTGCACCGGGTGTTGGAACCCAAAAACGGGGGTAAGAACACAAAAATCGGGCCCTCCGTCTCCGGGGGGACCCATTTAAGCGTGACAGCGTGGGTAGGCACCCAAAAACGGGAGTAGGAACCCAAAAATCGCTCCCCCGTTTCCCGGGGGAGCAATTTTACGCAAAACCGCGGGTAGGCAACCAAAAACAGGGGTAAGAAACCAAAAATCGGGCCCCAGTTTAAGGTGGGACCCATTTAAGCGAGACACTGGCGGTAGCATCCCAAAAACGGGGGAAGGAACCCAAAAATTTGGCCCCCGTTTCTGGGGGGACCCATGTAAGCATGATAACGGGGGTAGGAACCTAAAAACGGGGGTAGGAACCCAAAATTTGGGCCCCCGTCTCCAGGGTGACACATTTAACAATGACACCGAGGGTAGGAACCCAAAAAATTAGGGGTAGGAACCCAAAAATCGGTCCCTCGTTTCCGGGGGGACCCATTTAAGCATGACAACGGGGGTAGGAACTAAAAAACGGAGGTAGGAATCCAAAAATCGGGCCCCCGTTTCCGGGGGGACCCATTTAATTGTGACACCGGGGGGCTGGAACCCAAAAAGAGGTATAGGAACCAAAAATCGGGTCCCCGTTTAAGGGGGGACCGATTTAAGTGCGACACCGAGGGGTAGGAACCCAAAAACGGGGTAGGAATCCAAACATCGGGCCCCCATTTCCAGGGGGAACCATTTAAGCGCGACACCGGGGAGTAGGAACTCAAAAACAGGGGTAGGAACACAAAAATCAGGCCCCCGTTTCCGGGGGGACCCAATGAAGCACGACAACGGGGGTAGGGACCTAAAAAGGGGGGTAGGAACTCAAAATTTGGGCCCCCCGTCTCCGGGGAGACCCCATTTCAGAGCATCACTGGGGGTCGGCACCAAAAAACAGGTGTAAGAACCCAATAATCGGGCCCCCGTTTCCGGGGGGACCCATTTAAGCGCGACACCGGGGGTTGGAACCCAAAAAGTGGTGTAGGAACCCAATAATCGGGCCCCCGTATCCGGGGGGAGCCATTTAAGCGCCACACCGGGGGGGTCGGAACTGAAAAACAGGGTAGGAACCCAAAAATCGGGCCCCCGTTTCCGGGGGGAACCATTTAAGCGCTGCACCGGGTGTTGGAACCCAAAAACGGGGGTAGGAACACAAAAATCGGACCCCCGTCTCCGGGGGGACCCATTTAAGCAAAACAGCGTGGGTAGGCACCCAAAAACGGGAGTAGGAACCCAAAAATCATTCTCCGTTTCCCGGGGGAGCAATTTAAGCGCAAAACCGGGGGTAGGAAACCAAAAACAGGGGTAAGAAACCAAAAATCGGGCCCCAGTTTAAGGGGGGACCCATTTAAGCGAGACGCCGGCGGTATCATCCCAAAAACTGGGGAAGGAACCCAAAAATCTGTCCCCCGTTTCCCAGGGGGACCCATTTAAGAGCAAAAACCGGGGGTAGGCACCCAAAAACTGGGGTAGGAACCCAAAAATCTGGCCAAAAACTGGGGTAGGAACCCAAAAATCTGGCCCCCGTTTAAGGGGGGTCCCTTTTAAGCGCCACCGCGGCGGTAGGAACCCAAAAATGGGGGTAGGAACCCAAAAATCGGTCCCCCATTTCCGGGGGAACCCATTGAAGCACAAAAAATGGGGGTAGGAACCTAAAAACGGGGGTAGGAACCCAAAAATAGGGCCGCCGTTTCCAGGGGGACCCATTTCAGCGCGACACCTGGAGGTAGGAACTCAGAAACAGGGGTAGGAACCCAAAAATCGGGCCTCCGTTTCCGGGGGGGACCCATTTATGCGCTGAAGCGGGTGTTGGACCCCAAAAACGGGGGTAGGAACCCAAAAATCGGTTCCCATTTCCGGGGGGACCCAATGAAGCACGACAACGGGGGTAGGGACCTAAAAAACGGGGGTAGGAACCCAAAATTTGGGCCCCCATCTCCGGGGAGACCCATTTCAGAGCATCACTGGGGGTCGGCACCAAAAAACAGGTGTAAGAACCCAATAATCGGGCCCCCGTTTCCGGGGGGACCCATTTAAGCGCGACACACCGGGGGTTGGAACCCAAAAAGTGGTGTAGGAACCCAATAATCGGGCCCCCACGTATCCGGGGGGAGCCATTTAAGCACCACACCGGGGGGGTCGGAACTGAAAAACAGGGTAGGAACCCAAAAATCGGGCCCCCCGTTTCCGGGGGGAACCATTTAAGCGCTGCACCGGGTGTTGAAACACAAAAAACAGGGGTAGGAACACAAAAAATCGGACCCCCGTCTCCGGGGGGACCCATTTAAGCAAAACAGCGTGGGTAGGCACCCAAAAACGGGAGTAGGAACCCAAAAATCATTCTCCGTTTCCCGGGGGAGCAATAAAATCGGGCCCCAGTTTAAGGGGGGACCCATTTAAGCGAGATACCGGCGGTAGCATCCCAAAAACGGGGGAAGGAACCCAAAAATCTGTCCCCCGTTTCCCAGGGGACCATTTAAGAGCAAAACCGGGGGTAGGCACCCAAAAACAGGGGTAGGAACCCAAAAATCTGGCCCCCGTTTAAGGGGGGTCCCATTTCAGCGCCACCGCGGCGGTAGGAACCCAAAAATGGGGGTAGGAACCCAAAAATCGGTCCCCCATTTCCGGGGGAACCCATTGAAGCACAACAATGGGGGTAGGAACCTAAAAACGGGGGTAGGAACCCAAAAATAGGGTCGCCGTTTCCAGGGGGACCCATTTCAGCGCGACACCTGGAGGTAGGAACTCAAAAACAGGGGTAGGAACCCAAAAATCGGGCCTCCGTTCCCGGGGGGACCCATTTATGCGCTGAAGCGGGTGTTGGACCCCAAAAACGGGGGTATGAACCCAAAAATCGGTTCCCATTTCCGGGGGGACCCATTGAAGCACGACAATGGGGGTAGGAACCTAAAAGCGGGGGTAGGAACCCAAAAATAGGGCTGCCGTTTCCAGGGGGACCCTTTTCAGCGCGACACCGGGAGGTAGGAACTCAAAAACAGGGGTAGGAACCCAAAATTCGGGCCCCCGTCTCCGGGGAGACCCATTTCAGAGCATCACTGGGGTTAGGCACCCAAAAAGAGTTGTAGGAACCCTATAATCGGGCCGCCGTTTCCGGGGGGACCCATTTAAGCGCGACACCGGGGGGTAGGCACCCAAAAACAGGGGTAGGAACCCAAAAATCTGGCCCCCTTTTAAGGGGGGTCCCATTTAAGCGCCA